>NC_057801.1:769747910-769982855 GCF_018294505.1 Triticum aestivum
TCCTCCCGACGGCGACCCTTCCTCTCCGGCATCCTCTCCTGGCGCGGTGCTCGGCCCTGGAGCTGGCCTCTGCGGCGTCGGCCATGGCGGCTGCCGTCCCGGCCGGCTTCGGGTTGGCTTGAGATCCAGCCGCCCGTCTGGCCGCCATGGTGGCCTTCCTTCCAGATCCGCGCTGGTGGCGGCATGTGGTCCTTCTCTTGACTGGCGGGGGGACGACTAGGGGTTGTGGCCCCTCTGCTCGGCCTGGGCGTGCTGCCCCTGCTCCGGTTCTTGGGGTTGCCCTCCGGCTGGATCTGGGGTGTTTGAGCGCCGCAGGCCCCCTTCCCCGGTGGATGTGGTGGTGGTCTGGTCGGCCGTTCTGGCGTGGTGCCGGGGCTGCTCCCTGTTTTGGTGGAGATGCTCGTGGTGGGTGGATGCCGGGGCGGCGGCCCCGGGCTGTGAGGGCGGCGCCGGCTCTACGGCGAGCGGCGGCCGCGAGGGCTGTACCGCAACCTCGGTCGTGCGGGCGACGAGGTTGTGGCGGGCGTGGTCTGTCTGGTGAAGATCGACTCCCTCCACTCGCAGATGCACCCACCGGCCTGATCCGGCCATGGCGGCTTTGTCGCGTCGGCTCGTGCTCTCGGGTTCGGGTGGTTGGGAGTGGAGTGTGGGACCGGGGGAAACCCTTGCCCTTTGGTGGCTACGGCGAGGCCGTCTGCATTTTCTTGGAATCGGTCCCCTTCTTGGAGGCCTCGTCGAGATCCCCGTCTGCTTCCTTCTTCCACGCCCCTGCATGGGGCGAAAGTCCTAGATCCCCTTGTCGGCGGCGGTGACGTGTCAACGTCGTTCCCTTCTTGGAGGCGTCGCCTGGGGTTCATGGAGGTGTGGATGGTGCTTTTCTACTTGGTGAGGGCAGTGTGGCGGCGAGCTGTTCCTTGCTCTCCGTCTTCTCCGTGCGGTCTTCATCTTGTGTAGGCGCTCTTCAGCTTGCGTCTGGTTGGGTGGCTGCCCAGGTGGTGGTGAGGTCGTGGGATCCCAGCAGAGGAGCTGCTCTGCTCCCTCATGCCCGAACTACCAGGCGGCATTGTCCATTCGGCTCTAGGGGGAGCACTTTATCTTCCGACGGTTCGGCGCCCTTCGAGCCAGGGCGAGAGGATTGTTGTCTTCTTCGGAGGTAGAAGCGAGTGGCTTGTCGACCTTGGCATGTTCTGCGGGAGTAGGCGAGTAGATGTTGGTTATCGATGATGGTTTCTTCCTGCCCTCACCCTGCTGCTGGTGTGGCTTTGCTCATGGCGTCTGACCTTGGTGATCTTGGCTAGGCTCCTATTACTATCTCTTGTTTGCCTGTATCATAAATAGGTCGTAAGCTGCTACAGCTCTCTGTATCTTTGCCGTTTCTGTTTCTATCATGTTGTACGCTTTCTTGTAATCCTGGCCGGTTGATGGCTTTGTTAATTCAAAGCCGGGTTAGGTTCGAGCCTTTTCTTGGGCTCGCCGACACCTTTTCTCTAAAAAAAGTACATAAACCAGCGCAACACAACCACGGCACCGGTCAGAACCCAACGCAAGCCGAGTGTTCTGCATTCATTGCTTCGTCTATGATAGCCTCCAGACCAAGGAAGTGCAAGAACAGTGATGCCACATCGCAGATAAAAGGAGGTGCATAGCATCTTCCCAGATGAATAGGTCCACACATGTATGTCACACCTGCATCGCCAGGAGGTGATGCGGTGGACGCGTGATGGTGGGACCCCTCGGCCAGTTGGCATGGACACACCAGTCAGGCAAGGCGGACAATTGGAGCGCAGCTATTTAGCCAGCTGTAGGCCAGTAGGCAGGGCATGCGATGTGTGTGTTGTATCTCTGAACCTCCCACCTAATCTGTACCTCCTCCCTTGGAAAGAACCTTCTCTCCCAAGTCTCGATCTCATCCCCTTCCCCTCTTCGATCCAATTCTGCGATGATGAGTTCGTGACAGTTGGTAATCAGAGCTCAGGTTTTGCCCACCCAAAATGTTTTCCCCGTTGCCACTCATCCCTCTCGATCGAGCCGTAACATCCACCGCTGTGGGTGCGGCCTCGCTCCGGCGAGATCCGCTCGAAATCCCCAGCGGGGTTGGCCTGATTTGGAGCGTGTGCGACGGCGCCGCCCAGCAAACCCTCGGCTCAAACTCGCGACATCATCACCGCCATGACAGAATCCATGGGAGAGCTCAAGACTATGTTCCAGGCACTCCTGAAGCGCTTCGACGAGACCACGCTTGCGGGCGACAAGCAGCGCGAGGCCCAGATCGCGTTCAACACGCAAGTCTCCGCGGATCTGGCGCACATCCGTAAGCAGCTGGACCTTACCCAAGCAGACATTGATGAGGTGCGGCAGCAGCGCGAGCTACCACCTTCACCGTCCGCCGCCGAGCACCACCGACCGATCGATGCCGACCACCACGACGGCGACACCCAGGCCTCCGCGGTGACATCGTTGGAGCACGCGTGCGGGCCTCGTCCTCAGGGCCCTGCCGTTCGCCTCGCCAACAACGGGCCGCCCCTGCTTCCTACGCGGCATCCTCTCCATATCGCGGGTGTCGGGCAGCCTGCCGCGTTCATGGCGGGCCGTGATGCTCACCACGGACCGCACGAGGAGTACACGGTCAAGCCTCCCAAGCACGATTTCCCTCACTTCGATGGCGACACGCCCAGCCTTTGTTTCGACCGTTGCATCACCTACTTCGACCTGTACCGAGTTTCGCCGCACAGTTGGGTGACCACGGCCTCGCTCTATATCGATGGCCACGCCACGCGCTGGTACCAGGCGTACCGGCAGACACACCGCTCGTCGACCTGGGACGAGTTCACCGTGGCCATCATCAGCGAATTTGCACCAAATGAATTCGAAGTGGAGATGCATAAATTGCTTCAGCTTCGCCAAACCGACAGCATCGCCGAGTACAGGACGGCGTTTGAGGCTCACATGTACCACCTGCTCGCCCTTGACGCATCGCTCAACCCCAAGTTGTTCATCACATAGTTCCTGCTGGGCTTGCGCGATGATCTACGGGCGGCAGTCCGTCTTCAGGAGCCGTCCAGCATCACACGCAAGACGGTGTTGGCCCGGATCGTCGAAGAGGAAGCGTGCACACAACATGCTCGACCGCGCATCATTCCTGCGGGACGACCACCACCGCCACCGCCAATACCGCTTCCTCCTCGGGCTGTTGGGGCGCCATGACCTGGCGGCGCTGCCGTGCCCAACGACGACCTGGCACGCAAGCAGCAACTTCGAGAGCACTGGCGCACCAACGGGCTCTGCTTCAAGTGCGTCGATCGTTACTCCCGCGACCATCGACGCAAGCCAGCCACTCAACTGCTCACAATTCAAGTCGGCGATTATGGAGAAGTTCTCAGCGATGATGCGGTTCATGCCCTGGACCTGCTCGACGCACCAGCAGAGCAAGATCCCGCGCCCGAATGCTGCGTGCTCTCCACGCATGCAGTTGGCGGTACCGAGTCGCCACGCACCATCCATCTGTGCGCGTTCGTCGGCAATCAAGTCATGTTGCTCTTGGTGGACTCAAGGAGCACGCACAGCTTCGTCTCCAAGGCGTTCGCTGAGCGTGTGCACGCAGCATCTGTGCCCATGCCCGCGGTGGAGGTCCGGGTGGCCAACGGCGAGCGCATGACCTACAACAGCATGGTGCAAGGGCTGAACTGGTGGATTCAGGGGCACATGTTCACCACCGATATGAGGCAACTGGACTTGGGTGCTTACGATGGCGTGCTCGGCATGGACTGGCTGGAGCAGTTCAGCCCGATGAGTTGTCACTGGCTCGAGAAGACGTTGACCTTCGAGCACCACGGCACCATGATCACCCTGCAAGGTGTTCGACCCAAGCAGAACGACAAGATGTAAGAAATCGAGCCCGAGCAATTGCGCAAATGGCAACCAGGCAACGACATTTGGTACATGGCCGTCCTCGATTTGCCCCGTACACCGGAGCCGCAAGCTACAAAGGTGCCACCTAGTGTGTAGAGCGTCCTGACGGACTTCGCTAACGTGTTCGCCGACCCCAAGGGCTTGCCTCCTCATCGCCGCTATGATCCTGCCATCACCTTGGTCGACAACGTGCGCCCCTATCGCTACTCGCCACTGCAGAAAGACGAGATCGAGCGTCAGGTACAGGAGATGCTCCAGTCAGGCGTCATCGAGCACATCATGAGTCCCTTCGCCGCGCCCGTGCTGCTCGTCAAGAAAAAGGACGGCACATGGCGCTTTTGTGTCAATTATCGCCGGCTCAATGACGCCACGGTCAAGAACAAGTTTCCCCTGCCTATTGTGGATGAACTGCTTGACGAGTTGGCTGACGCGGCCTTCTTTTCCAAGCTGGACCTCCGCGCTGGTTATCACCAGATACACATGCGTGAGGGCGATTAGGAGAAGACGGCGTTCAAGACCCACCATGGCCACTTCCACTTCAAAGTCATGCCGTTCGGGCTGACGAATGCCCCGAAAACCTTCCAGTGCCTCATGAATGCAATCTTCGTAAAGTATGTTCGTAAGTTTGTAATCATATTCCTTGATGACATCTTGATCTTCAGCGAAACCTTGGAAGAGCACCTGGAGCACCTTCGCCTCGTCCTCGCCCTGCTTCGGGAGCACCAGCTGTACGCCAAGGAGTCCAAGTGTTCGTTCGCCTAGGACAGCATCTCCTACCTCGGCCACATCATATCCAAGGATGGCGTCGCCACAGACCCCGAGAAGACGCAAGCTATGGTGGCATTGCCTACCCCAACCTACGCGACCGAGCTTCACGGCTTCCTCGGCCTCACCGGCTACTATCGCAAGTTCATCGTGCACTACGACATCATCGCCAAGCT
Source organism: Triticum aestivum (assembly GCF_018294505.1). NCBI lineage: Eukaryota > Viridiplantae > Streptophyta > Magnoliopsida > Poales > Poaceae > Triticum > Triticum aestivum. The sequence goes on from NC_057801.1 coordinate 769,752,761, forward strand.
GCTCACGAGCTTGCTGACTAAGAAGGGCTTCGAGTGGACGGAGAAAGCGCAGGTGGCATTCGATATCCTCAAGCGCGCAATGATGACCGCGCCCGTGCTCGCACTACCAGATTTCGCGTGCCCGTTCGCGATCGAGACAGACGCCTGCGACACCGGCATCAGCGCGGTGCTGGCACAGGAAGGGCACCCAGTGGCGTTTCTCAGCAAGGCCTTGGGCATGCGCAATCAGAGGCTATCGGCATATGAGAAGGAGTTCATCGCCGTCATGATGGCCGTCGAGAAGTGGCGTGTGTACTTGCAACGGGGCCAGTTCACCATCATCATGGATCACAAAAGCCTCTGCAACCTACAAGATCAGCAGCTTGCCACCGACCTGCAACGCAAGGCAATGGCCAAGCTAGTGGGATTCCAATTCAAGTTCTGCTACCGTCGCGGCAGAGAAAACGGAGCTGCGGATGCTCTCTCTCGCGTCGGTGCGTCTCTGAACCTGGACGCGCTCTCCATTTGCCAGCCAGCATGGGTTCAAGAGGTGGTAAACTCCTACGCCACGGACGCCGATGTGCAGGATCGCCTGGTGCAGCTCGCGATCCATAGCCCCGACGACAACAGGTACGAGCTCTATAAGGGGCTCATTCGCAAGCAGGCGCTTGTGGATCGGCAAGTACATGGCCTTGCACACCAAGATCATCAGCGCTCTGCACGACAGCGTGGTAGGTGGTCACTCCGGCGCTACGCCCACCTACCAGCGCATTAAGAAACTTTTTGTGTGGGACGGATTGAAGACCAATGTCACCGACTACGTGCGGCAGTGCCCAGTGTGTCAGCATGCCAAACACGAGCAATCCAAGCCGGCAGGCATGCTCGCACCCTTGCCCATGCCGACCGCTCCCTGGCGCGACCTCACCATGGTTTTCGTGGAAGGCTTGCCGCCGTCGGAGGGCTTTGACTCTATCACGGTGGTCGTGGACCGGCTCAACAAATCAGCGCACTTCATTCCGCTTCGTCACCCCTTCAAAGCTCCTCAGGTGGCCAAGGTCTTTTGGGATCACGTCGTCAAGCTGCACGGCATCCCGGGCTCCATCGTCTCCGACCGCGATCGCGTCTTCAGCAACGCTCTCTGGCGCGAGCTCTTCGCCAGTGCGGGCACCAAGCTGCTCTTCTCCACAGCGTACCACACCCAGACGGATGGCCAGAGCGAACGCGTCAACCAGTGCATGGAAATGTACTTGCGTTGCACTGTTCATGATGCACCCCGGCAATGGCGTCGCTGGCTGCCGACCGCAGAATTCTGGTACAATTCATTGTTTCATTCCTCGATCAAATGCTCCCCCTTCAAAGCTCTGTACGGCGTCGAGCCCAACCTAGGTGCCATGGCACTCTGGGACGACAAGACGGTGCCCATGTGTAAGTGCATCTAGTGCCCCTTAGTGATTTTGGTGTATTGAAGACTTATAGGTTAAGGGACTAATGTGTTTGTGAGTGTACACAGGTCTATAAGTCTATGAGGAGTTTGATATTTACAGGGAAAGTCAACCCCTAAAAATGAATATCTTCGACTGAAGATTTTGGTATTTCTGAAGACTTTCATGAAGACTTTGAAAGTGAAGAAATTGGTGTTACCGTGAAGACTTGATATTCATGCGAGGAATATGAAGCTTGAAAACTTCGTTTTCATAGTTTTGTTTTTCTCTTTCTTGAGTCATAGGAAACACCGTACTGTTAAAGGGGGTCGAGGAAATACTAAGGAAAAAATTTCCATGTGATGCTCAACTCAAAATCCTACACCTACCAAACCCTTCGAGTGAAGCCTTTGGAAATCTCATACAGTTCAGTCATTTCTTCAGTGACAGAGATGAAGTTCTTCTGGTCGCTGGGGAATTTGTTCTGACTGAGGAGTTAGGAATTCGCCAGTGCGGATTGCCTACACAGTGAGGAACATGATAGCCCTGAGGAATTTGATAGTCAAATTTCCGACCGTTGCTGTGCTACGCGTCAGCTGTCCCAAAATATCTTATCCACCTAACGGTCATATCATACAAGGGCATTTATGTCTTATCATGTCGGGCTGCTCCCTAGGCTATAAATAGCCGCCCCTACAACCACTAGTTCGTTGGCTGCTCCGAGAGAAACTAACACTTGTCATTTGAGAGCAACCCATCCTCCGAGGACTTTGAGCGAAAATCATCAAGTGAGGAAAAACCCCAAACCCAAACACCTACAAACCCAAAGTGATTGAGAATCACTGAAGAGATTGATCCTGCGTGGATCCTACGCTTGTTACCTTTGAAGAATGTGCTTCTTCCAGACAGTTAGGCGTCATGGTCTAGAACATCCAATAGGAATTGTGGATCACCGAGTGACCGAGTCTGTGAAGGTTTGGAAGTCACCTGAAGACTTACCACGAGTGATTGGACGAGGTCTGTGTGACCTTAGTTCAAGGAGAATACGGTGAGGACTTGGTGTCTTGAGCTGCGTGCTCAGCGACTGGGTGTCCGAGACTGTGTGTCCTCGAGTTTAAATACTCAGCCGCTCCAACCAGATGTACAACTGAGACAGCAGTTGGAACTGGTCTACCAAATCATTGTCTTCACCAACCTTACTGGTTCTATTTCCTCAACTCTTTCATTTCCTCATTACTGTGTTGAGTGTTTGTTCATATCTGTGTTTGAAGACTTTGACTGAAGACTTTCTCAATTTCCTCAGTTCAATTTCTTCAGTCTGTTTGTCTTCATCTTGTGTTATCCCGTGTTTACGCTTTCTGTACTCTGTTCTTGTCTTCATTTCATCATGATGACTAAGTCTGTATCCTATTATGCTTACTTCTGAGTACTTATTCCGCTGCTAGTAGTTCTTCACTAAGGAATTTCCTCACCGGCAAATTCCTAAGTGAAGAATTCATAAAAATCGCCTATTCACCCCCCCTCTAGTCAATATAACGCACTTTCAATTGGTATCAGAGCAAGGTACTCCCTTGTTCTGTGTGATTTTGGTTTAACCACCTGGAGTTTTAGTTATGTCGACCGCAGGTATGATCAAGGTCTCCGCTGGGTGTCCTACCTTCGATGGCACGGACTACCCCTACTAGAAGAATAAGATGTGAATGCATCTTGAAGCAATTGACAACGATCTCTGGTACGTAGTGAAAAATGGTGTTCCCTCAGTCACACCTTCTCTGAATGCTGCTGATGTGAAGAGATTCAAGCAGCTCGATTCTCAAGCGAAGAATATCATATGTGGTCATCTGAGTAAAGGGCAGAATGGTAGAGTGAGTGCTTTGGAAACTGCTAAGCTTATCTGGGATAGGCTCTCCAAAGTAAACGAAGGAGTCTCAACTCAACGTGACTCTCGTGTTGACGTTCTTCGCAATCTCTTCAACCACTTCAAAAGACTCGACAATGAAAATGTTCAGCAAACCTTCGATCGCCTCACTGACATCTCAAATGAGCTTCAACCGCTTGGCGCCACTGACATCACCGACCATGAGGTGGTGAAGAAATTGCTGAGATCGCTAGATTCCTCATTTGATACTCTGGCACTAATGGTTCAAGAGCGAGCTGATTACAAGTCACTAGATCCCACTGATATCCTCGAGAGGCTAAATACTCATGAGTTCCAGCTTGCTGAAAAGAGATATCTCTATGGTTCAAGCTATGGAAAAACACGTGCCCTGGAGGCCAAGGTTGTGTCTGAATCTCAATGTGAAGACTCTGGTAGTAGCCTCGGTCATCCTGAAGAATTGAACCAGGAGCTAGCACTGCTCGTGAAGAAGTTCCAGAAGTTCTCAAGACGTGGTCGCTTTGGAAAATCCTCAAGAAGCAGTGATTCCTCGTCAAGTGACTATAAGAGAAGACTTTGCCACAAATGCAAGAAACCTGGTCACTATATTCAGGATTGTCCTCAATGGGAAAAGGAATTAAAGAAGAAGAAATACAAGGATTACAGTTCTGATGACGCTAAGAAGAAGAAGAAATCTTCAAAATCTTCATCATCAAAATCCTCGAAGTCTTCATCTCACAAGAAGAGCAGCTCCAAGAAGGCTCGGGCATTCATTGGCAAGGAAATGGACTTTGAAGCTAAATCTGAGGAACATGAGGAAGAGGAGGCTTCTGAGGAGTCCGAGTCTGGTGTGGCGAGTTTGGCTCTTGTTACTGCTTTCGTCAGCAAGTCTATCTTCAACTCTGAAGAAACTGACCGCACCAACAAGGGTAACGAAGACAATGATGACTACGCTCCCACCTATTGCTTCATGGAAAAAGGTGCCAAGGTTACAAAATACCCTTCATCTGAATCTAGTGAGGACGAAGGAGCAGAAGCACTGGAATGGCTCTCCTCTCCTCTCCTCTCCTCCTCTCCACCCACCAAACCCTAATCCTACCTCACTATCATGGCGTGTGTTGATCTACGCTTCCATGGAAGGGCTCCTACACTGGGATTTCTCCCCCGGCCTTGCGGTCGCGGCTCAGGTGTGTCGACATTTTGGATCTACTGTCCACTTCTCCAACTCTAGTTCGACCAAGGAGTTTTTCTTGGTTGTAAGTTTCTCCTCTGCCTCCTTCCCTCTCAATGAAGAATCGGTGGTCGTTGCCTCGCAATGTTGCATTGGTGGTTTGCCCGCGGGACTCAATGTTCATCACTTGGAGGGTAGAAAGTTTCGGTTTTCAGTGGCCTCTAATCGTGTCGGTCATTTCATCTATGGGCTTAAGGATAGAGTTTGGCCGGATTTCGTTTGCCACTTTAGCCTCTTTCGATCTAAAACTCAGCTGCCCATGGAAGACCCAAGGACCTGGCATTTGGATCAAACCAACCAAGAAGTATTGATTAGATCTCCTTTGGCAGTCAAATCAAAATATATTTCTATGTGTCACACCAGCAATGTAGATGTTGCATCATTGGACATTCTTTCACAAGCTGGGTTTTCGCCGGAAGATCACCGGACTTGCGTTCAGTTGCCGGCGGCCGACCATCAAACGCCAACGAGCAGACAGGATCCCTCTGGTTTGAGTAACTCACCGACAAATAATGGGCATTCATTACCAGATTCCGTGGTTTTCGCAGCAATCAACATTAATGTCAATAAGAGGCTGTCTGGTGTAGACTCGGTCACTTCTCGGCGCTTTCAGGGGGCTCAATTCAAGCACGACACATGGAACCAGCTTCCGCAATTTATGCTTCTTCATATTCTGGATCATCACCGATTGGGTGTATCTGAGGAATACATTGCTTCTTTATGGAAAATTCCTTCTGTCCCGACCATGGATTTCATATGTAATAAATTGACAATATGCCTTCACTGCCACGGTAAGGGTCATCTGGTTGTTAACTGCCCTGGGCCTCTTTGTCAAATTTGCACTGGCAGGCCTTGCATGTGCACTTCGTCGGGCCAGACCAATAACCATTTCTTAGAGCAGGCAGCCTGTTATATTTGCAACTCCAGGGCCCATTAGTTCTTTCAATGCCCGGCCAAATCATTATGTGAGCTGTGTGGTTTTCTAGGGCATCAACAATACTCCTGTAATGCCGGGGCAGTCCGTATAAAATGGATTCAAACAACAAAACTGCGATTAGTTTCCGATTTAGCCATCAATCCTAATCAAAACATTTCCAATCCAACTCGGTCAACACATGGAAACACAATTTCGCAGGATAAGGATCCAGTCTTTTCAGGGATACTGCACCGGGAAATAATGGCACCTACCCGTAATAAGGATCTAGCTACTATGCGAATGCCTGTCGTCCGATGCAAAATGTGTGGCTCCCGGGGGCACGAGGCGGCACCTTGCACTGCGGCATGGCACCGTAATCGAGGAGTCTGGCGACCAAAGTCTCAGCACAAGCCTGCCGATACGCATTCTCCTCCCCTCTTGCTGTCTGTGCCTGCCTCTGCTGCTACTCCGCCCACCTCTGCCATTGCTCAGCCCACCGCCGCTCCTGCCTTGCCCACCTCCACCGTACCAATGGCGAACTACCCTCTCAACGTCGTCCCTTACCTGCCACCGGGGATGACAATCGAGCTTGGTCCGGCTGATCGGAAGGTTCGGGGGGAGATGGCGGTCAGTGCCGTTCCTCCCCTCCGCCATGACATCCTGGCCATTGTAGAAGCTAATCGGTTCATCCCGCACCACCAGAAGGCAGACATCCGCAACATTGTTGAAGGTTTGCTGCATGAGTCTCATTATTTTCCCACAGAAATTTTAGATCATCCGCTAGGTGTGCGCATCTTTGGTTTCGTGAACTCTGTGGTTCGAGATACTGTAGTAGGCACCACTTTTGAGCTTCATGAGAATGAGGTAGAAGAGCATACCGTGATTTCATTTGTCCCGCATGATGCGGCCCTGAATATGCGCCTCGCCACCTTTGGACCAGAGGTGTGGATCCTCTACATAGGGTTTCCGTATGACTATCAGACCTAGCATTATATGCACAAGTCTGTTGATACGTTTGGTGCCTTGGTGGATTGGAATAACCCTAGAGGGGATCACAGATTTGTACTTATCAAGGCTAGAGTCATTCACATGCGTCTGGTCCCAAAGAGTTTGGTTGTTCGTCAGTTAGGAGGAGCTCGTCAGAGTTGGACAGTTGTTGTCACCATGCTCCGTAGCAATGACTGGAATGCGCACCTGCCAGAAGTGCCACCAGCAGGAGAGGATCCTCCCCCTGAGAATGGTATCCCTCATCCTTTGCATGGTGAGGGCCTCAACGCTGAGCAGATGTATCAACAACAGCTGCACAACTGGCTCGCACAAAATGCAATTCCCAATGACAATCCTAATGAAGAAAATGGCAATGTTGTGCTAGACCAGGATAATGATATAGAGATTCACCCTGAGTGGGGTGTCTGGCCTCCTTCACCCCCTCAACAGCCACCAATGCTCTATAACTATCAGGAGTGGCTTGCTGGTGAAGGTCTGCAGGTGGATCATGGCATACTACCACCTAATAACATACATGACAGTCCTGCAGCTGCTTGGAATGCCTCAATCTCCAGGAGTAACAGAACAGACTCTAGTGCCACTGAGGGAGTCCTGGACTAGGGGGTGTCCGGATAGCCGAACTATCATCATCGGCCAGACTCCAAGACTATGAAGATACAAGATTGAAGACGTCGTCCCGTGTCCGGATAGGACTTTCCTTGGCGTGGAAGACAAGCTTGGCGATATGGATATGTAGATCTCCTACCCTTGTAACCGACTCTGTGTAACCCTAGCCCTCTTCGGTGTCTATATAAACCGAATGGTTTTAGTCCGTAGGACGAACAACAATCATACCATAGGCTAGCTTCTAGGGTTTAGCCTCCTTGATCTCGTGGTAGATCTACTCTTGTAATACCCACATCATCAATATCAATCAAGCAGGACATAGGGTTTTACCTCCATCAAGAGGGCCCGAACCTGGGTAAAACATCGTGCCCCTTGTCTCCTGTTACCATCCGCCTAGACGCAAAGTTCGGGACCCCCTACCCGAGATCTGCTGGTTTTGACACCGACATTGGTGCTTTCATTAAGAGTTCCTCTGTGTCGTCACCGATAGGCTCGATGGCTTCTTCGATCATCAACAACGACGCAGTCCAGGGTGAGACTTTTCTCCCGAGACAGATCTTCGTATTCGGCGGCTTTGCACTGCGGGCCAATTCGCTTGGCCATCTGGAGCAGATCGAAAGCTACGCCCCTGGCCGTCAGGTCAGATTTGGAAGTTTGAACTTCACGACTAACATCCACGGGGACTTGATCTTGAGTGGATTCGAGCCACAGCCGAGCGCGTCGCACTGTCACGATGGGCATGATTTAGCTCTGCAGCCGGACAGTGCCCTGGAGGCCACACACGAGTCCGCTCCGACCCTCAATTCGGAGACGGCTGCGCAGATCGAGGACGGGTGGCTAGATACCGCCTCAGGGGCTGCAACCTCTACGATGATGGAGCCGAATATTGACCTTATCCCTTGTAAAGCTCGTGACTCCGAGGTGCCGGACTCCTCGCCGGACTCCGAACCTCCCGCACCCCCTCCAATCGAATCCGATTGGGCGCCGATCATGAAGTTCACCCCTGCGGACATCTTTCAACACTCACCTTTCGGCGACATCCTGAGTTCGCTAAAGTATCTCTCGTTATCAGGAGAGACCTAGCCAGACTGTGGCCAGGACGGTTGGGATGCGGACGACAAAGAAATTCAAGGCCCACCCACCACCCACTTAGTAGCCACTGTCGATGATCTAACCGACATGCTAGACTTCGACTCCGAAGACATCGACGGTGTCGTGGATTTGTCACGGCAGATGTCCTTGTGAAAGGACTTAGTCGTGGAGCCATCGCTACGGGTTAACTTGAAGGGGTTAAAGCGGACACAAAGACACAAGGGTTTATACTAGTTCGGCCCCTTCGATGAAGGTAAAAGCCTACGTCTAGTTGTGATGGAATTGATGTGGTTTCGATGGCTAGGGCGCAAACAAGCTTCGCCTAGGCTCGAGTTGTTGTTGTCTGTCCTTGAACCGCCGCCGGGTCGTCCCCTTATATACATGGGTGACGCCCGTCGGTCCACAGAGTCCCACGCCGGTTCATACTCGTATCCCGGTTGGTCTCTCTCTATTCCTAACTTACAATGCAAGTTTACATATCAGGCCGGTTTATGGCTACAGGTTCTAAACCGACTACAGGCCTTGGGCCTTCATCTGCTTAATCACCTTTATACTACTAATGAAGTTAACCCGGCCCAGGTAGGCCGGTTACGCCCAGTGGTAATATCCCCAACATTAGGCCCCAGATTGATTTGAATTGGTTCATGTCAATCCTTCACAGAAATCTTTGTCTTCAACATCTTCTAGTAATTGGTAAACCGCCATGTCGTCATCATCTCGGGTTGCTGTAAACCGGCATAATGTCATCATGAAGTTAACATTTATGACACCTTCTTTTATTAATAGATCTGCGATACCCAAGGCTGCAGCTCCACTTCCGAATCTTGTGGCTCCTGGATTCGCGCGCCTGACACACGTCCTTTGCCTTATAAATAGGACCGAAGGGTCATTTCCTTTTCTCCCCTTCGTCTCTTTCTCTTCGTCTTCCTCGCATCGCCAGCCTCGGAGCTCCGCCGCCACCGTTGACCTCTGCACCGTCTTGGGCCGTTGCATCAACCTGAACGCACCAGAGCACCGCGGTAGCCTTCCGCGTCTTCCTCGACTCTGGTAAGCCTTCTGTTCTTCTTAACATAGATCTATTCTAGGGTTTCGTGTTCTTGCCGTGCTCATCACTTGTTCATACTCGTACCTATACTCCTGAACATATCTGTGAAACCCTGCTCTGACCAGCAGTAGCTTTTTAGCATCCGCCTGTAGTTTTACGCTCAAGTGTATAGATCGCATCCACATTCCTTACCCATTGATTTACTTTTGTTCTGCTTTAACCTTTTGAATATTTTCTATTTTTCTGAACTTGCTTCAGATCCATTGCTGCAATAAGACTTTGTGAAACCTGTTTCTGCATACTTAGCCATCCGCAACCTCAATTGCTTTCAATGTTTAGATTAGGCGGTTTAACTTAATATAGAAAAAGTTAATAAACCGGTATATACCATTAGTCCCCTTGTTGAACCGCCAGAACTCTTTAGCCATATGATGCCACTTCATAAAAATCCGGTTTAAATATACTGCCTCTGGTTTAGCATTGTTCATACCAGCACCTTCTTTTATCCAACATGTTCTTGAACCGGAATCACCTATTTCTTGTAGATCTCACCATGGCCAAACAAGTATATGAGTGCAACTGGGTTCCTTCTCGCGTCACAGAAACTCAGCTGGATGATTTAGTTTCGATTGGCGCTTTAGACAGCAAAGATACTATCCACTGGAGGGTTCCTGGTGATGAATGTCCTCCCACACCTCAAGAGGGAGAGGTTGTGATTTTTGCGGACCATTTAGCCCGGGGCTTCAAACCGCCCGGCTCTAAATTTTACCGGGATGTGTTCGCCAATTTTCAACTTCGCCTGCAAGACACTGGCCCCAACTCTGTTACCAACTTATGTCACTTCCAAGTACATTGTGAGGTATACCCTCAAGAGGAACCCACAGTTGAATTGTTTAGAGATTGTTTCCACTTAAACCGCCGCACAGAATTCACTGATGGTCCCAATACCGAATTGGGCGGTATGGCAATTCAGAAAAGGAAAGAAATCACTTATCCCCATGCCAGACTACACAGCCACCCCAAGGAGTGGAATGCAACATGGTTCTACTGCAAAGATACTTCCCCTGATGATGAAAATCCTTTGCCCGGCTTTCGTCCGGAGCGGCTCAGCAATACACACCCCTTCCCACAAAGGTTAAGTGCCAAGGAGAGGAGTAAATATGCTCTGCAATTATCCAAGCTCCGAGCCTTCATGGCCAACGGTTTAACAGGAGTAGATCTCGCACGCTGTTGGATATCATGGAGCATACTGCCTCTCAGCCGGCGCTCCGGTTTAATGTGCCAGTATACTGGTAGCGTTGATGACCCACTCCGACACACCAACATCCAGCTCTCCGATGATGAAGTCACAGATGCTGTGAAGAAAATGCTGAACGAACCGGAGCACCTCTGCGCTCGAACCGGCCTGCTCCCTTTCTGTGCTACCAACAAACCGCCAGCTGTAAAATTTTAATTGTACTTTTTACTGAACCTGTTATTGCTATCTCTGTCTGACATCCATTGCTGATTAACCAGGGAGATAATCCGTTTTGGAGCAAGAAGCTTCCACAAGACAAACCGGAGAAAGCAGAACGGTCAATCCGGCTAAAGACCAAGGTCATCAAGAAGCCTGCTAAAAAGAGGAAAACCACTGCTACATCTGATACGGCTGTTGATGATGATGTGGGTAATTCGGACCTTGAGGTAGAACTCGATTCACTAGGCTTACTTTTTACACGCCTTATTGATGACGATACTTGTCAGGACGACGCTGAAGCCAGTAATGCTGATGTCGCTGAGGTAACTATTCTCTCTTCCGATTCAGATCCTTTGCCTTTGCCAAAATTTCGCCAGGCAAACCGGAAAGTTAAATTTTCTCATCCTCATGCTTATTTGGATCCCAAATTTCTTATAAAGACTCAGCAACATGAAGCTCGCTGCACAACCCGGCACAGCGGCCAGGTAGTTACCTCCGCCGGTTTACCAAACAGTCCGGTTCGAAAACGCCGCTCCGAGGTCGCCGACCTTTTTATTAATTTATGTCCTAAAGCGGGTTTCATCCGTCAACCTCTTAATCCGTCCGACTCTGATTATCAGGTTACTTCCCATTCTTCCTCTGGTGAATCGTCGGCCACTCAGCTGCCACCACTGAAAACGGTTCTTGGGTAAGCTAGACTGAACATATGCTTGTGGCATACCACGTTATAACTTATGATGTTCCTTGACTCTTTTTTCTCTTTTAGGGCTAAACCTAAAACAAGCAAGAAAGCCCGCCTGAATAAAGCGGTCGAGGAAGACACTGCCCCTGAACAGGATAAAACACCAAATCTTGAAGCGTTCGTTCCTGAGGATATTCCCAATGATCCTCCTTTGCAAGATGATGCCATTACTGATAAAAGGCCTATCGATACCTCAGTCCCTGTTGACCAGCCTGCCAGCTCCGTCCGGATTGATAGATCCCGCAGTCCTTCAAAGCCTGCCGATAAACTGACCGCGCCAACACAAACCGGCGAGTCCAAGGATGATGACGTTGTAATTACCGGCGTAGGTCGCTTTGAACCAGGGAATCCTGTCGCTTTGGCCAAGCATACTGTGAAAGAAGATTTTTCTGCCATGAACAAAGGCAAATGGGATGTTGATCTGGAAACATATGCTGCTCTGAGTGCCCGAGATCTTCATTCTGGTTTCTTGAACCGGCTATATACTAGTCGTGACTGTGAAGCTGGTATGATAAAGATGATGAGAGATAAATTTGAGGTAACTTCCTTGTGCTTCTTCTTTCTTTAATTACTGCAACTGTATTAATCCTCCTAGCCCCCAAGGGCCGGTTTGTAACCTTCTTCAAACCGGGACTTGAATATAGTCCTCAATACGTTGAAATCCATCAATGTAGCCCCCAAGGGCCGGTTCAACTTAGTATAGTTAAACCGGGACTCCAATAAAGATTCTACCATCAGAACATAACTGAGCAAATAACCATTAGCCCCCAAGTGCCCAGTTGAATACCTGTATTGAGCTTGGGACTTTGCGATTTAGTAATAGATGAAAATTGAAGGTGCATTAGCCCCCAAGTATCAAGCGTATAACTTGTTGTGTGGTTGGTACTTCAAATTCTTGTACCGTTTGTTGAAAGCCAAGCACTGTCTTTATGCAGGCTGAAGTGAGGATCAAAGAGGACCAGATTACTGATCTACAGGAAACTTTGAAAACCCAACAAGCTGAAACCGACAAGGCAAGGGCAGAAATAACCAGCGCTTTGAGCATCATAGAATAGCTGAAAGAGGGCTTCAAGAAGGAGCGGACTGATTGGGCCACTGAGAAGGCCGATTTAATAAAAAGAGCTGAAAACGCTGAAGCTGCCCTTAAACCGGTGGTAGATGAGCTGACCGTCGTAAAGCGGCAAGTACATTCCATGACCGCAGCTATCTTTGGTAAGCTCCTTTTGGTTTCCTGGACAACTCTGGCCTGCTTATAATAGATCCGGTTTGTGATCTTTCCTATATTGTTGCAGGAACACGCATTGGCCACTTAGGGTCAGATGTTCGGAAGAAGCTGAAGGCTGCCTACACTTTAATTGAACAGCTGTATACCGGAGCGCAACGGATCATCACCACTGCATCTCATAACAATCCGGCACCCACTTTAATCCAAGACACTCTTAATAGGTTGTCAATGCTTCCTGCTCGGATTGAAGAACTGAAAAAATCTGCTGCTCGAACCGGAGCCATTAATGCCTTGATCCGGGCAAAAGCATGGGTGCCGGATTTTGATCATGTTGAAGCAGCTCAAGGCTATCCCAGCTTGAAGGAAGATGGCTCAGAGTTCAATGAAGATGATTTGAGGGCGATAAACCATGCAGTACACCCTCTGGCTTGTCAATTGGCTGAAGAGGCAGACTTGTCGCATTATCAAGCTCCGTACAATGATCAGAACAAACGAGTGCCTGCACCAACTCCTGAAGCGGAGAATCTGATTCCTCCAATCCGTAAGCATACTTACGCTCCTGATATTGAACCGTCTTCTCTGATCCATGAAGAGGCTGTCTTTCAAGCTTCAATAGGAATCGACTGGACCACTGTTGATTTCCAGCCAATGGATAGAGATGAGGAAGCTGAAGCGGCGCGGGACGACCCACAACCGTCAGACCGGTTTGATGAACAGGCTTGAACCGGAAGCCGGTTTAAACAACTGCCTTATTATGATCCGCCAAAATAACAATGATCTTATTTGGGCATCGCGTTGCCTTGTAATAAAATAGCCAATACTTCTACTTTAAATATGCCTTTGTGCATACGTACTGATGCTTTTGCTTGAAATCCTCAATTTATATTTCCTTCAATCAGAAAATCTTGAACTGCGGTGGCGGTTATACCGCCAACCGGTTTATAACCTTGATATATATGTATATATATATATATATATATATATATCAATGTATTAATCAAATATGCGATACAAAATACCTACCATCGCTGGGCATGAAGTTGGCTTAGCCAGGCTTGAAACGGAGTATTTATAAACCGTTACCATCAAAGGGGAGAAAACAACTCCCATGTAAACCGTGATGGGTCATTATGAGCCCCCCTGCTACTTCATGATGTTAACAGGAAAGTTAAACCGGGCATATTTCTCCGGAGTACAAATGAACCGATTTCCGTCAGCTGAACCGGTAAAAAAGTGTTGTTGGTTTAAAGAAACACAAAAAAATTGAAGAATAGTCATAAAAGAAATATGGCAGCAAAGGTAATGATAAAAACCGTTTGCAAAAACATGCTTTACTAAGCTGATCAGATGGTGTTACCACGGTCGGACAGGACCAAGCCCCCAATAGGAGTGACAATGGTTCAAGTCAGCCAGGTCCCCAAATGAAACCGTGGCATTTATGCCGATAAAAAGGCGTGGCAATGGTTCGGGTTCGACCAAGCCCCCAAGTGATTTTGTGGCCTTAGGCCGATCAAGAGGCGTGACTAGTTCAGACTTGACCATGTCCCCAAGTGATCTGGTGGCTTTCGCCTATCAAAAGGTGTCGCATTGGTTCGGACACGACCAAGGCCCAAAGTGATATCACAAAGCTTTTTTGAAAAGCAAATTTCAAGGGGTAAACCGGAGGCCGCTTTAAAACAAAACCACTCCATGTAACCACACATGATATGAAAGGACAGAGACCCCGCTTTAGCTGAGGTTCCGGTTTTATTATATCAATGATAATATATACACTGCCATAATATGTACATAGATAGAGCCGATGGCTCAAGTGTAGTAAGGCCGAAGATGAGCTATATTCCACGGCATGTTGGTCTCCTCCTCTGATGTGCGTGAGTCTTTATGCTCTCGAATATCAATCAGATAGTACAACCCGTTGTGCAGATTCTTGCTGACCACGAAAGGTCCTTCCCAAGGTGGGGATAACTTATGCATATCCGTCTGATCTTGGATGAGCCGAAGCACAAAATCTCCTTCTTGAAAAGTTCTGGTTCTGACCCGGCGACTGTGATAGCGACGAAGATCTTGTTGATAAATCACCAAGCGGGCAGCCGCTATGTCACGCTCCTCATCTAATAGGTCCAAAGCGTCTTGCCGTGCTGTCTCATTGTCCGCTTCAACATAAGCCGCCACACGAGGCGAAATGTCCCGGATATCACTAGGGAGAACCGCCTCTGCTCCGTAGACCATAAAAAACGGTGTGTATCCTGTAGATCGGTTGGGCGTAGTGTTGATACTCCATAGCACAGATGGTAGCTCTTCAACCCAACATCCCGGTGTTCTTTGCAATGGAACCATAAGCCGGGGTTTGATGCCTCGCAAGATCTCTTGATTAGCTCGTTCTGCCTGCCCATTGGACTGGGGGTGAGCCACTGATGATACGTCAAGTCTGATGTGCTCACGTTCACAGAATTCCTTCATAGCACCCTTGGATAAATTGGTACCATTGTTAGTAATGATACTGTGTGGAAAGCCAAACGGGAAAATCACCTTTTTAATGAACTGCACCGCTGTAGCTGCATCACACTTGCTGACAGGCTCCGCTTCAACCCACTTGGTAAACTTGTCAACTGCCACCAAAAGGTGGGTTTTCTTATCCTTGGATCTTTTAAAAGGTCTGACCATATCCACCCCCCATGTTGCAAACGGCCAAGTAATTGGAATCATCCTCAATTCTTGAGCCGGCACATGAGCACGCCTTGAAAATTTCTGACAGCCATCACACCGTTTAACCAAGTCCTCCGCATCAGCATGAGCTGTCAACCAGTAAAACCCGTGACGAAATGCCTTAGCCACCAGAGACTTTGAACCGGCGTGGTGACCACAATCCCCTTCATGGATTTCGCGTAAAATTTCACAACCTTCCTCAGGAGAGACGCAGCGTTGAAACACCCCTGATACATTGCAATGATGCAATTCGCCATTGATAATTGTCATAGATTTGGATCGCCGGACTATCTGCCTGGCTAGAGTCTCATCCTCTGGCAACTCTCCCCGGTTCATGTATGCAAGATAGGGAACTGTCCAATCCGGTATAACATGTAGGGCTGCCACTAATTGAGCCTCCGGATCAGGAATAGCCAAATCCGCTTCACCTAGGAGCTTGACTGACGGATTGTGCAACACATCAAGAAAGACATTAGGCGGGACCGGTTTACGCTGAGAGCCCAACCGGCTTAAAGCGTCCGTCGCTTCATTTTTTCGACGATCCACGTGATCCACCTGATAACCCTTGAAGTGACCTGCAACAATATCCACCTCACGACGATATGCAGCCATGAGTGGGTCTTTAGAATCCCAAGTGCTAGACACCTGTTGAGCTACGAGGTCCGAGTCACCGAAGCACTTAACCCGACTTAGATTCATCTCTTTAGCCATTCGGAGACCATGGAGCAAGGCTTCATACTCAGCTGCATTATTAGTACAAGGGAACATTAAGCGGAGAACATAACAAAACTTATCACCTCGGGGGGAAGTTAACACGACGCCAGCCCCCGAGCCTTCCAATTGCCTGGATCCATCAAAATGGATAGTCCAATATGTGTGATCCGGTTTCTCCTCTGGTGCTTGCAACTCAGTCCAATCATTGATGAAATCAACAAGTGCTTGAGACTTCACCGCCGTCCGGGGTACGTACTTCAATCCGTGCGGCCCAAGTTCTATAGCCCACTTGGCAATTTGGCCAGTCGCCTCCCGGTTCTGTATGATATCGCCCAAGGGAGATGAACTGACCACCATGATAGGGTGCCCTTGGAAATACTGCTTCAACTTCCGGCTTGCCATGAAAACTCCATATACCAGCTTCTGCCAATGCGGATACCTTTGCTTGGATTCAATAAGCACCTCGCTGATATAGTAAACTGGCCGCTGAATCGGATACTCCTTGCCCGCCTCCTTGCGTTCTACCACAATAGCCACGCTAACTGCACGAGCATTGGCCGCTACGTATAACAATAACGGCTCCTTGTCGACCGGAGCTGCAAGAACGGGCGGATTGGCTAATTGCCGCTTCAAGTCCTCCAACGCTTCATCAGCAGCTGGACTCCAGATGAATTGATCTGTCTTTCTCAGCATCTGGTATAAAGGGATGGCCTTCTCTCCGAGGCGACTGATAAACCGGCTCAGCGCGGCGATCCGACCCGCCAAACGCTGAACATCGTTGATACACTTCAGTTTAGCTAGGGAGGTGATAGCCGTAATCTTCTCCGGATTAGCCTCAATTCCCCTGTTGGACACAAGAAAACCCAGTAACTTGCCTGCCGGAACACCAAAGACACATTTGGCAGGGTTAAGCATCATTTTATAAACCCGCAAGTTGCCAAAGGTTTCCTTCAAATCATCAACCAGCGTCTCCTTCTGCCTTGACTTGACTACAATATCATCCACATAGGCATGCACATTACGGCCGATCTGTTTATGCGGGCAATTCTGTACACACCGTTGATAAGTGGCTTGGGCGCTCTTGAGCCCAAAAGGCATAGATACATAGCAGAAGGCTCCAAAGGGAGTAATAAACACCGTCTTCTCCTGGTCCTGAACCGCCATTTTGATCTGATGATACCCAGAATACGCATCCAAAAAACTCAAACGCTCACAACCCACCGTGGCGTCAATAATCTGGTCAATGCGAGGGAGGGCAAAAGGATCTGCTGGACAAGCCTTGTTAAGATTCGTGTAATCCACACACATACGCCAAGTGCCATTTTTCTTAAGAACCAGCACCGGATTAGCAAGCCACTCTGGATGGAACACTTCAATGATAAAACCAGCTGCTAAGAGCCTGGCCACCTCCTCCCCAATAGCTTTGCGCCTCTCTTCGTTAAACCGGCGGAGAAATTGCTTTACCGGTTTATACTTGGGATCAACATTAAGAGTGTGCTCAGCGAGTTCCCTCGGTACACCTGGCATGTCAGAAGGCTTCCATGCAAAAATGTCCCGATTCTCACGGATGAACTCGATGAGCGCGCTTTCCTATTTAGGGTCTAAGTTGGCACTGACAGTGAACTGCTTGGACGAATCGCCGGGCACGAAGTCAACAAGCTTGGTCTCAGCCGCTGATTTGAACTTCAAATCTGAATCATGCTCCGTAGTTGGCTTCTTCAAAGGGATCATGTCCGCCGGATCAACATTGTCCCTATAATATTTTAACTCCTCCGTGGCACAAATCGACTCTGCATAGGCCGCATCACCTTCCTCACATTCCAAAGCAATCTTGCGGCTCCCATGAACCGTTATTGTCCCTTTGTGACCCGGCATCTTGAGCTGCAAATAGATATAACAAGGCCTTGCCATGAATTTGGCATAAGCCGGCCACCCTAACAAGGCGTGATACGGGCTCCGGATCTTCACCACCTCAAAGGTTAGTGTCTCGGATCGGGAATCATGCTCGTCCCCAAAAGCCACCTCCAGGGCTATCTTACCAACAGGATACGCTGATTTGCCAGGCACCACACCATGGAACACCGTATTAGACGGTCTGAGATCCTTGTCTGTTAGCCCCATGCGGCGGAATGTCTCATAGTACAGGATGTTAATACTGCTCCCTCCATCCATGAGTACCTTGGTGAATTTATAACCTCCCACCTGAGGGTCTACCACTAATGCCAACTGGCCCGGATTGTCAACCCGGGGGGGGTGATCCTCCCTGCTCCACACGATAGGCTGCTCCGACCAGCGTAAATAACGCGGTACGGCCGGTTCAACAGAGTTCACTGCTCGCTTATGAAGTTTTTGGTCGCGCTTATCCGAGCTAGTTGTGAAAACGTGATACTGCCCATTGTTCAACTGTTTTGGCTGGCTCTGATAACCCGACCGCTGCTGCTGCTGCTGTTGGTTGTAACCCCCTTGACCATTCTGATTATCCTGGTTATTATTACCGCCCTGATTGAAACCTGAACCGGAAGCTCCATCGTGACTCGGCCCATGGAAACCGGATCCTGAGCCACCACCTGACCTACGGTCATACCGGAAGGCATTAGAGTTTTTAAATTCCTGCATAATGTAACAATCCTTCCAAAGGTGGTTAGTCGGCGCCTCCTTCGTCCCGTGTTTTGGGCAAGGCTGATTCAGCAAATAGTTTAAGTGATCCGGGTTAGGATTTGGAGCCCCATTACGATTCGCCGCTTTACCTCCGCGCCGCTGACCCTTGTCCTGCGCATTAGTGTTAGCCACAAAGTCCATGCTGCCATCCGCCTTACGCTTGCCTCCGTTTCCATGGCCCGCCGGTTTGTATTGATGCCCCTTAGAGTTGCTATTCTTTTTTCCCTTCCCTGCTTCGTCATCGTCAGTCTCGGGATCCTTGGTACTATCAGAATCAGCATACTTCACTAAAGCGGCCATGAGAGTTCCCATGTCATTACAGAACCGCTTCATACGCCCCAACTTCTGCTTTAGAGGCTTAAACCGGCAGTTGCCATCCAGGGTTAAGATCGCAGAGTCAGCATTGATCCTGTCAGACGAGTGCAAGACTTCAGAAACGCGGCGTACCCAATGGGTTGTTGACTCTCCGTCCTCCTGAACACAAGCCGCCAAGTCTACTATGGATTTAGGCTGCTTACACGTATCTTTGAAATTCTGGATAAACCGGGTCCGCAACTGGGCCCATGAACTGATAGAATTAGGCGGCAGGCCCTTCAACCAAGTATGGGTTGTACCTTCAAGCATCATGGTGAAGTACTTTGCACACGCGGTCTCATCCACATCCAGCATCTCCATTGCCATCTCATAACTCTCTACCCACGCTTCTGGAGATAAATCAGCGGTGTAATTCGGCACCTTGCGCGGGCCCTTGAAGTCCTTGGGCAGGCCTACATTGCGTAAAGCGGGGACTAAACAGGGCACTCCCAAGCTAGATGCGACCCCTGGCCCGGCAGAGGTGGTAGGACGAACCGGCGTAAGATGATCCGCCTTGTTCTGTGCTGCTAACTCGGCCTCCCTTCGTGCCCGGGCCCGGTCTACTACATCCTGAGCATCGTGAACACCACCGGCCGGGTTATTGCCATGGGCCGCTTCACGGCCCCACGCATTGCTTGATATGGCCGGTTCATCCAGGCACCTACTATAGCTCAGGCTTGGACGAGGTGTGGAATGAATCCGATCGCGGCTGTATGAATATGCCTCCTCTTGAATCAAAGCGGTCCGGAGAAGTTCCTTAACCCGGCGCGTCTCTATTGCTTGCGGAGAGTCTCCTTCGACCGGGGTAGCTTCTAATCGCGCAGCAGCTGCGACAAGATTGTCCATAGGATTAGAATAATGACCCGGAGGTGTCTGGACCGGCGAAGGAATCACAATGTTCTGCCGAGGAGGTTCCATCAGGCGGAGTTGGACCGTCGCTCCTGGCCCTGGTGCCTCGACCCGGTTTACCTCCAGGTGCCCCGGCAGATTACTGGTTCCAGCTCCCGGAGTGTGAAAGAGATTTCGAGGGTCGAACCCTAACGGCAGGCGTGATCTGTGCTTCCGCTTCAAGACTTCCTGTGATGCGTTCTGGTCGAGCATGAGCTTATAGGCCTGGGCGTCCAAAGCGGCCCGCTCTGTGGCCATTCTGTCTTTCTCTGCTGCCAGGTCGGCTTTGGCTTGTGCGATCTGCTCTCTCACCTTTGCAACCTCTGCATCATGGGCCTCCTGATCCGCCGGATTGGCCTCTGCCATAAGTACAGCTAGTGCATCAAACAGGTCAGACAGAACTTGAACCGGTGGGCGCACAAGGCCTCCTGCCCCTGCTGCCGCTGCCGCTGCTGATCCGGAGAACATTGCTACTGCGGTCGAGGAGTGATTCGTCGCCTGCGTACCGGCCATGAATATTCCAACCCGGTTGATCTGCTCAGGGGGGTCCGGAATACTGTCCCCATCGGAACAGCCCCTAATCTTGTCGTCTTGCAACTGGTACAATGATTTGGTCTCTCCGGTTGAGGACTCGTCGCCGGAATAGACGACGGTCTCGCTACCGTATTCTGACTCGTCCCCATGCTCTCCTCCGTGTATGACTCCCACGAAGGCACGCTTCACGGCCGATTTAACCTAGGTAGATCTAGCACGCTGAGCCGTCTCGACGAGGTCGGTGCGGATGTCCGGCTCAGGCCCAGGCTCACCAATCTTGCCGATAAAAACGTGTATGCCACCAAAGGGGACCCGGTACCCGTACTCGATCGAGCCGGCTTCGGGACCCCATCCTGCATCGTCGATGTAGAGCTCGCCGCGACGACTCTTGGTCATCCGGCCCACAGCATAGCCTTCGAGTCCTTTGAGCTTGCCCTCCAAGACCATCAAACCGTCGTGCGATAGCCCCACGGTGGGCGCCAACTATCGTGGATTTGTCATGGCAGATGTCCTTGTGAAAGGACTTAGTCGTGGAGCCATCGCTACGGGTTAACTTGAAGGGGTTAAAGCGGACACAAAGACACAAGTGTTTATACTAGTTCGGCCCCTTCGATGAAGGTAAAAGCCTACGTCTAGTTGTGATGGAATTGATGTGGTTTTGATGGCTAGGGCGCAAACAAGCTTCGCCTAGGCTCGAGTTGTTGTTGTCTGTCCTTGAACCGCCGCTGGGTCGTCCCCTTATATACATGGGTGACGCCCGTCAGTCCACAGAGTTCCACACCGGTTCATACTCGTATCCCGGTTGGTCTCTCTCTATTCCTAACTTAAAATGCAAGTTTACATATCAGGCCGGTTTACGGCTACAGGTTCTAAACCGACTACAGGCCTTGGGCCTTCATCTGCTTAATCACCTTTATACTACTAATGAAGTTAACCCGGCCCAGGTAGGCCGGTTCACCCCCAATGGTAATATCCCCAACAGACGGTATGGACGACGATGCTGGAGACGACCAAGAACCAGCGCCTACTGGGCACTGGAAAGCCACCTCAACTCACGACGTATACATGGTGGATACACCAAAGGGAAGCGATAACGACAAACAACCAAAACGGCGACGCAAGCGCCGCCCGAAGTCCAGCCTCGATAACAACAGCACCCATACTGACCCAGCCTTAGAGCAGGGCGAAGCAGTGGACGACGAACATGCCACCAAGCAACCATCCGAACAGGATGAATTGGACAAGCAACCCATCCCCGGCGAAAACAACAGTCCAGACAATCTCACGCCGGACACATCACCGGAGCATAAGAACCTTCATAAAAGGCTAGTCGCCACTGCAAGAAGTTTGAAGAAGCAAAAGCGGAAGCTCAAAACAGCGGAGGACGCACTCAGAATGAGATGGAGCAAAGTACTCAATACCGCAGATAAATACAGCGATAATCGCCAGGCAAAGAGCTACCCGAAACGCAAGCTGTTGCCCGAATTTGATGAGGAGGCCATAGAGCCCCCACAATCAAAAAAGAAAGAGGCCGCCTGGCCGGATAGACGACCAGATGACAGGCTAAGAGCGACAAGCGGCGCCGCACACAATCCGGCACACGATCCGCATATGGATCCTCGCAAAAAGGATGGCCCGGTCAGGTCCATCTATGGGCCAAAAAAGAAGACTCCAGGAAGCAACACAACCCGCCGAGTGTTTGAAGACAATGGCACACCTAAATACAGGGGCGCCGCACACCCACTATGTTTCACCGATGAGGTACTGGATCATGAATTTCTAGCGGGATTCAAACCCGTAAACATAGAGGCATATGACGGAACAACAGACCCCGGAGTCTGGATTGAGGATTATATCCTACACATACATATGGCCAGAGGAGACGATCTCCATGCCATAAAATACCTACCCCTCAAGCTCAAAGGGCCAGCTCGGCATTGGCTCAAAAGCGTCCCAGAAAATACAATTGGAAGTTGGGAAGAGCTCGAGGATGCGTTTCGAGCAAATTTTCAAGGGACTTATGTCCGCCCTCCGGATGCAGACGATTTAAGTCACATAACTCAACAGCCCGGAGAGTTAGCACGCAAATTCTGGAAAAGGTTCCTCACCAAAAAGAACCAAATAGTCGACTGTCCGGACGCCGAAGCCTTAGCAGCCTTTAAACATAATGTCCGAGACGAATGGCTCGCCAGACACCTCGGCCAGGAAAAACCAAGAACAATGGCCGCGCTAACAAGCCTCATGACCCACTTTTGCGTGGGGGAAGATAGCTGGCTGGCAAGATGCAGTACCAGCGACCCGAGTACATCCGAGGTCAGGGATGGAAATGGGAAATCACAACGCAGAAAAGATCAGCACCAGAATAAGGAAAATGGCCCAAATAGCACGGCGGTCAACGCCGGATTCAAAAGCTCTCGGCCGAATAATAAAACACTGCCTCTTAAGGACAACAGTGATGAGCTATCCAACCTAAAAAAATCTTGGATAGGATATGTCAAATCCATAGTACCCCCGGGAAGCCTGCAAACCATACCCACAGAGATTGTTGGGTCTTCAAGCAGTCCGGCAGACTTAACGCCGAACACAAGGGGCTCGACACACCAAGCGAAGACGACGACGAACCCCACAAGCAGCACGCCGGAAAACAGAAGACTTTCCCACTAGAAGTCAAAACAGTGAACTCACTTCATGTGATAACAAGGAAAAATAGTGCGGCACCTGCTAAAACACGCGCCGCACGGCCCACCCCAGCAGAGTCCCGAAATTGGATGATTAAACCAATTACTTTCGACCATCAGGATTACTCCAGAAGTGTTCGAAACGCAGGAGGGACTGCTTTGGTATTGGATCCCATAATCAACGGACTACAATTCACACAAGTCCTAATGGATGGCGGCAGCGATATAAACCTGCTATACCAGTACACCATCCGCAGAATGGGGATAGACCCTACCAAAATTTGCCGTACCAGCATTTCCTTCAAAGGAGTGACGCCAGGCCTTTACGCCAATTGTACAGGCTCTGTACTACTAGAGGTTGTGTTCGGTTCATCCGACAACCTCCGTCGCGAAAAGCTCATTTTCCATATCGCCCCATTCAAAAGTAGCCATCAAGCACTACTGGGACGCGACGCTTTCACCCACTTTAACGCAATACCGCATTACGTGTCTCTTATGCTTAAAATGCCCGGTCCACGCGGCATAATCTCATTAAAGGGTCACTCCGAGTGTTCCTCGACCACGGAAAACGTGAGACTGCCTTGACAGCCACACACTAATCCGACCTTGCTGGTCAAAGCCCCTAAAAACAGGACATTCAGACCTCGGACACGGTTAGGCGAGTCCGGCATAAATAAACAAGGGGCTTCCCAGCCGCATACCTCTTTACAAGGGGATGCACGTATAAACAATGAGAGCCAATAAAGCTCAACTTCATTCATCTTACAAATCATACTTTATCTTAAATACATCTTTTGCACGATATTTTTTCCAAACTAAGTCCTTCTCTTTTACAGATGAAGCACGTGCTACACCCATCCAGGATACAACACAACGGAGACACAGGCGCAGACGTGCAGCAGGGACCCATTGCAAGGATTCTTTTCAGATTAAGACCCTGTGTAAACCTTTCTTACTGTCTCTTGTTAATACACATCCCCCGGTTTCCTACCATAACCGAGGAGGAGGCTGGCGTTTTGGCATCGGCCGCGTCAGAAGTTCTCACCCGTACCTGGACACTAGGGGCTTAGGGCATTGTTCTGCCCAGTATCATAAAGACCGAACACCTCCGGGAGTGTTCGGTGTCTCGAGTTAGGCCTTATATGCATCAGATCCGAATCATGTCTTTGGTCAAATGTTGGGTTTACCCGGCTCCTGTGTTTTGCTACCTTACGTTCCGCTCCATCGGCTAACGCGGCACCAGGAGAACTACTGCGATTGTGCCCCGGTTCGGCCGGGCGAGCACCTCAGTAGAGAAAGCCGAAAACTGACTGTCATGATATAGCGAGAGACTGGTCAACCACTCGATCGACTACTGGAATGTTTAGAATTCCTCTGCTTTGACGAAGGACCGCTTCCCGGTCAGGCACATATGCGCCCCGAGTTCGTAGAGCGTGGTGCCTCTAGGGGCTATATAGTAGCCCCACCATCGAGCTCCTATGGCTAAGTGAAAGTGATAAAGCATTATAGTGCCTAGTTTGCTATGCTATCACCTCCTTCAAAGGACCAAGACATTGGATTAAGTGTGAAAAAGCGCTTTTTTTGCAAACACCCCCGCACCATGTGTGTGGGGGCTGAAGCCAAAGACTGCCATCTTTCAGGTTATACATACATATATGGCCGCACAGGAGACAGTTCAATACTTGAACGCACAAGTATAAAAAGCCGTTACACTATAAACACGATCTCACAAATCATACATGTCATTTGAACATAACATCTTTCGAGCACTGCGACTCTATTAAACGAGTGCCCTGCAGGACTTCCTCAAAATAGTGCTCGGCGGGTAATCGGCTTTTATCCGAACTCCGGGACGCAACACCGGTGGCATCCATCTCCGCCCAGTATGTCTTAACATGGGAGAGAGCCATCCGTGCACCCTCTATGCATGCCGACCGCTTCATCGCCTCGATATGCGGCACCGCCCCAAGGAATCGCTGCAACAAGCCAAAATAACTCTCCGGCTTGGGCCTCTCTGGCCACAGATGTGCCACCACATCCGTCATGGCAAGTCCGTACAATCTATTCAGCTCAGCCCACTCAGCCAACCGGTCGGTCAACGGAAGCGAGCGTTCCGAACTATGGAATTGAGACCAGAAAAGCTCTTCCATTTCGTGATCCTTCTGGCTTCGGAAGTGCACGACTGCGTCCGCCGCACTCGCCGCCAAATCCAGATAAGGATCCTCCGCACCACACAATTGGCCCAACTGAGCATACTTCGGATCCGTGAACTTCCTACGCAGCAGAAAGGGCTTTCCCGCCGCAATGTCTCCGGCCTGACGCAGTTCCTCCTTCATAGCCCGCATCACACTATGGGCATCCTTGGCTTCGGCGGCGGCCTTATTCAGGTCCTCTTGCTCCGCTCGGCGTTCTCTTTCAAGAACCTCATAGCGGTCCGTAGCATCTTTTTATTTCACGGCCATTCCAGCCATCTCCTCCCTGCTTCGGCAGTGAGCAGCCTTTTCGGCTTTTAGCTCTTCCGCTGTCTTCGAGGCAGCCGCATCACTTTTCCTGGCTTGCTCCTTGGCTCGAGCAAGCTCTGCTCGAAGGTCTTCCACAGCAGCGGCACCATCTGCATCAAGCATACAAATTGTAAGGAACGGGCATCAGCTCCCTTACTAGGTGACCGCGGAGCAACCACCTACCTTGTGACTCGTCAAGTCGTTTATTGACCACCGCGATGTCCGCATCCGCAATGTTGAGTTGCCACTTCAGCTCGGCAACTCCATCAATCCGGCTGGCTACCGAACATTCCGCCACCTGCATAGGAAAGGCGACATTCTATAACTGAGATTATGATCCTCGGCACGCTATCGCTTTCGACAACATACCAAGTCTCAGGGGCTACTATCTATACAGGGCGCACTCCATGTGCAAAACTGTCAAAAGGTATGTCATTTTTTGCGTACCTCAAACCCCGTCAGCAAACTTCCTACGGCCTCATACAAACCGCTCTGGGCGGATGAGATCCTTTCAATCACCATACTCATTAATGTGAGGTGATCTTCTGAGATAGACGCCCTCTCGAGCAAATCCTGCAGCTCCACCGGCCGTACTCCGGTGGGTGCCGAACTCCCCGGCCCCGCCGGACTCGGGGAGACCTTTCGTGATGATACCTCAGGGTCGTCCGCCCCGTCCGACGGGGCGGCACATGGAGGCGTTTCGCTCTCCATCATCTCCGGAACAAAGGTCCCCCGAAGATGAGCTCTGCTGAGAAGGGCTGAGATCTGAACTACAAGGTGAAAACTTCGGTTAACCTTAGAAATAAAGTAGGGATGTCCCCTATTACAAAACTCCCCTTTTTTACTTACGGCTCGCTGGAGGGCTGATTCCTTTGGGGAGACTGTGCGGCCGGGGCTCTTCCTGGCACAGGGCCTTCCGGTGATTTCTTTCCCCGCTTTGAGGCCTTGGCCTCCGGGTCTTCGGAAGCGGTCCTCTTCTCCCCCTAGAGGGAGGGACTCTCGATTCCCCCCTTACTGAAAGCCTCCTTGGCAGAGGTGGTAGTTTCCCTGTGCCCTCCTACACCCTCCTCCGAAGGTGCAACCTCCAACATTTTGATTAACACAGGATCCGGCGTGGTCTCAGGGAGGGGGGCCGGACACCGTATCAGTTTTGCTTGCGCTATCCACTCCTGTCCAAGGGATAGCTGGTTAAAAGGCAAACCCATGATGAATAAATGGACAATGTGTCCGGACACAGGGCTACTTACTTGAGTATCCGGGCGATTGCAGCTTAGGCCAGCGTCCTCGGTCAAGACCGGACGCATCTCTTGTGATCCGAAGAATAGTTTGTACATCTCCATAGGTGTCAAACCCATGAAGTGTTGGAGAGCTCGTGGTCCCTCCGGATTAAATTCCCACAGGCGGAGGGGGCGACGTTTGCAGGGCAGAAGGCGCCGAATCAGCATAACCTGTGTCACTACGACCAGATTGATCTCCCTTTCTTGGAGGTCTCGAATCCGGCCCTGCAACAAGGGTACGTCTTTGGACAGCCCCCAGTCAAGCCCTTTGTTGACCCATGACGTCCGCCATTGTGGAGGGCCCAGGCGAAAGGCGGGCGGCGGCCTCTGCCTGCTGCCCCTGGGAGCGGCGATATAGAACCACTCCTGTTGCCACAAGCCGAGCTCCTCCTGAAAAGAGCCCTCGGGCCATGGGGCATCGGCCCTCTTGCTTATAACCGCCCCGCCGCACTCTACCTGACGCCCCTCAATCATCTTCAGCTCCACGTTGAAGGTTTTGAGCCACAAGCCGAAGTGAGGGGTGGTGCGGAGGAAGGCTTCGCAGACGACAATGAATGGTGAGATGTGGAGGATGGACTCCGGAGCCAAGTCATGGAATTCCAACCCATAGTAAAACATGAGCCCCCTCACGAAGGGATCCATCGGGAAGCCTAAACCCCGACAGAGGTGAGACACGAACACGACACTCTCGCCGGGCTCGGGAGTAGGAATAACTTGCCCTTGGGCAGGCAACCTATGCGAAATCTCGTAGGTTAAGTACCTGGCGTCTCTCAGCTTTAGTACGTCCTCCTCCATGACGGAGGAGGGCATCCACCGGCCTCATAGGTCGGGGCCGGACATTATCGAAGGTCGAAGGTACCCGAATCTGGAGCCCTGGGTGTTGGAACTCGGGGCGAGGGGCGGATTCAATTGAGGATTGAAGAAAAAGAACGGGCCTTGGTCTCATTATAAAGAGGGAGAATACCAAGAGCCGTCCCCGTGACCGTTTGGAACCCGCCTTCGATGGAGGGGGCGTGGCAACGGGCGCGGTTGGGTTACCCATGTCCATATTGATGAGAATCCCGGAATAAGGGGGACACGATCTCTGCTTTGACAAGACGTGCCAAGGAAACCGCTTCGCTAAACGCGCTGAGGTGGTACAATAAAAACAATTCGAGTAAAGGCTTGGTAGTGGTGTGACGTCACGCCACAAAATATGTCAGCAGATTGAACTTGTGTAAATATCATTCTCTCTACGGTGGTATGTGGAATTTATTTTGCAGAGCCGGACACTATCTTGGTGTTCACAATCTTCTATAAATTATTCGGAGGAGGAGCCCGCCTTGCAATGTCGAAGACAATATGTGCGCCGGACTCATCGTCACTGAAGCCTGGTTCAAGGGCTACTGAGGGAGTCCTGGACTATGGGGTGTCCGGATAGCCGAACTATCATCATCGGCCGGACTCCAAGACTATGAAGATACAAGATTGAAGACTTCGTCCCGTGTCCGGATGGGACTTTCCTTGGCGTGGAAGACAAGCTTGGCGATATGGATATGTAGATCTCCTACCCTTGTAACCGACTCTATGTAACCCTAGCCCTCTCCGGTGTCTATATAAACCGGATGGTTTTAGTCCGTAGGACGAACAACAATCATACCATAGGCTAGCTTCTAGGGTTTAGCCTCCTTGATCTCGTGGTAGATCTACTCTTGTAATACCCACATCATCAATATCAATCAAGCAGGACGTAGGGTTTTACCTCCATCAAGAGGGCCCGAACCTGGGTAAAACATCGTGCCCCTTGTCTCCTGTTACCATCCGCCTAGACGCACAGTTTGGGACCCCCTACCCGAGATCCGCCGGTTTTGACACCGACAGCCACCATCTCTGAATCTTATGTATTGGTTCCTCTCAATCTCGTGAACCATTACTGGCCACAAGACACCTCAAGCTCTGCTCCACATGACATGGGTCCAGTCACTACTGCTTTATCTACTCATGGCACATCTGCTGCAACCTCTGCTGCTCTGGATTTGATCCCAGCCTCTCAGGTTCTGCCTCCCAATAGGCTTGACATCTCACTTTCGGTTTCTGCTGCTGGACTGCACATTGACATGGCTTCTCATGGGGATTTCACACCAGCCATGCTTCTGAGGGACTGTATTCCAATGTTCAGGCTAAATACTTATCTTACTGCAGCAATCAGGCCAATCATTGCATCTTTTGGCCCCTAGAAGGATCATTTTGGTTTCAGACAGGACTCCGTGACTCTTAACTTTACAGTGGCTGAAAATGCAGGTTCTCTCTCTGTTATCTCTGCTCACAAGGCCATCAATCAATTTGGGAGTTCTTCTAGTATCACTGAGGAAATTTCTGAAGCTTCTCACTGGGAGCTCAATGCGCCCCATGTGCCTGAAAATGAACTGATGCCTGCTGTTATGCCTGCTCTAACTATGCAGAGTCCTCATTTGGGCATGTCTGAACCTCATACCTCCCTCATGGCTCTGCCTGCTCCCCCTTTGCCTGATACAGTTCCAAACTATCAGGAAGATGCTGTTGAAGGAAGGCAAGGTCCTGTACTTGAGGATGCAAGTGGTAACTCCTCCCGCAAAGGGAAATCTGTGGTGCCGGAGTGCTCTATTTCTCTGCGAAGGAGCACCAGGTTCAATAAATATGATGGCTTCAAGGTTCCTCCCCTCACTGACAGCAAGATCAAGTTGTCAAAAGTCAAGCCGAGACAGGTACCATCTGCCCTTACCATCAGGGACACCCCTGCAGAACAGATTCCTCCTGCAACACCAATCCAGGTAATCCAACAGATTGGCACCACCCTATGTGGTATTCCTGCTGATGAACTCTCTGAAGAGGCCCTCATGGAGGCCCAGGAGGAGGGGCCGGCCTCTTCCACCTAATCTTACCTTGCCCCTCCCAATAATATGCCTCTTTTGGTTTCATGGAATGTCCTGTGTTGGAACGTTCGCGGTTTAAATTCAGATGACAAACAGTTAGCTCCCTCGAATGCTATTGTCTCTAGTGGATGTGTTGTTGTTTGTTTGCAAGAAACAAAGAAGTCCACTTTTGAATTATCTTTTGTTAAATCCATTTGCCCTCGTAGATTTGATCAATTTGCCTACGTGCCTTCTCGTGGAGCATCGGGTGGTATTGCCACGATTTGGAATAGTTCCATATTCACAGCAGATGTTCTATTTACTGAAGAATTTGCTCTGGTTACTCGATTTCGTTCCACGCAATCAGCACAATGCTGGATGCTCATTAACATCTATGGACCTTGCCAAGGAGAACAGCGAGTCAAATTCATAAATTGGTTAGGAGATTTAGATATTCCAGCAAATGAGGATTGGCTTTTTGTGGGTGATTTCAACTTTATTCGTGCACCTGAAAATAGAAACAAACCAGGTGGTTCAATGACTGACATGAATAGATTCAATGACTTAATCATATCATAATGCTTAATTGAACTACCAATAAAAGGGCGCATGTTTACCTGGAGTAACATGCAACAAGATCCCCTTCTTGAACAACTCGATTGGTTCTTCACAAGCACAAACTGGACGGCATCATACCCAAAAACCATGGTAAAACCACTAGGTAAACCTGTTTCAGATCATATACCTTGTGTGGTTAATATTGAAACTTCCATCCCTAGATCCAAACTGTTCCTCTTTGAATCATATTGGGTCCAACACCCTGGTTTTATGGATGTGGTTGCAAAGTCTTGGGCAAAAAATGCCACATCCACCAATCCTGCAACAAATCTTTGCCGTAAACTTAAAACCCTACGCAGAGATCTCAAACAATGGAGCAAAGGAATATCCAAACTCTCTGTGGCAATTGAGAATTCTAATAAAGCTCTTTGCGAGATTGATGAGTTAGAAAATAAAGGCTCTTTAACTGTCCCGGAGAATAACTTCAGAAAAATCCTCAAGAAACATATTCTCCGGTTGCTCAGATACCAGCAACTATACTGGAAAAAAACGGTGCACCATACGGTGGGTTAAATTTGGGGATGAACCATCAAAAAATTTCCAGGCAATGGCTTCGGAACGGTACAAAAAGAACAATATCGCATCACTAACTACTACTGATGGGATTGTTATTGAAGATCACCAAGGGAAAGAATCAATCATCTTCCAAACTTTCAAAGAAAGAATGGGTTCTTCTTCTGGACATGATATGAAATTTGATCTACACAGAATCATCAAGAAGTGCCATGAACTGGACATTCTCACTGTCCCTATTTCACACGCAGAGATTGACAATGTCATTAATGAGATGCCCGCAGACAAAGCACCTGGCCCGGATGGTTTCACGGGTGTGTTTCTCAAGAAATGTTGGCCAATTATTAAGGAAGACTTTTACAAGCTCTGCCATCAATTTCACGAGGGCAATCTTTCACTTGAGAGCATTAATGATGGATTCATCACACTCATCCCAAAGATCAGCTCTCCCGAAATGATCAATGATTATAGACCAATTACGCTCTTGAACTGTTGTCTTAAGGTTATAACGAAGATCCTGGCCAATCGCTTACAAAAAGTCATACCCAAGATCGTGCACCGTAACCAGTACGGATTTCTCAAGGGAAGAACTATTCAAGATTGCCTTGTGTGGGCATACGAATATATATATCAATGTCAACAATCCAAGCAGGAAATTATGCTCCTGAAACTAGACTTTGCAAAAGCATTTGACACGATTGAGCACGAGGCCATGATTGACACCATGAAAAGTATGGGATTTAATGATAAATGGATAAGCTGGATTCGCTGCATATTCTCTTCAGGTAAATCATCAGTGCTATTAAATGGTACACCTGGTCGGCAATTTCTTTGTCAATGTGGGGTACGGTAGGGCGACCCCCTCTCGCCACTACTTTTTGTACTTGCGGCCGATCTTCTTCAAGCAGCCATCAATGATGCTTTCCAGCGCAATCTTATAAGCCTACCTTTTCATTCAACAAACCAAAAAGAGTATGCTGTGATCCAATACGCCGATGACACTATATTGGTCATTCCAGCATGCATGCAACAAGCTCAGATTATCAAGACCATCTTAACCGACTATGCCTCCTCAGTTGGACTAAGAATAAACTTCCACAAGTCTACTCTTATCCCAATCAATTGTGGCGCAGAAAAAAGTCAGGAGATTGCCAACATCTTCGGATGTGTCGTGGGGAAAATGCCATTCACCTATCTTGGGCTGCCACTTGGTACTACTAGACCCTTTGTCCAAGAGCTTATGCCCCTTGTCTGCTCACTCGAGCGACGGTTGTCTGCCACCCTCAACATGGTTTCTTATGGAGGCAAACTTTCACTTCTTAACTCGGTCATTACATCGCTCATTATATTTGCCATCTGTACTCTGAGACTTCCAACAAAGATCATCGAGCTACTAGACAAAATAAGAAGGAAATGCTTGTGGATCAAAAAAAACGGACAATGGCGACAAAATTAACTCCCTTGCCTCCTGGGAAATGGTGTGTCGGCCCAAGACAAATGGTGGTTTGGGAGTATTAAATCTGCGTGTTCAAGGCGATGCCCTACTGCTTAAATACCTTCACAAGTTCTACAATAAATGGGATACACCGTGGGTGCAACTGATTTGGGACACGTACTACATCGACCAAATCCCGCATGCGTCCGACCCATGCGGATCGTTTTGGTGGAGAGATGTGATCAAGCTAATACCAACTTATCGGGGTATCTCTAAGGTGACTGTGGGGAATGGTGAAAACATCCTCTTTTGGAAGGACATGTGGAGAGAGGGCATCCTCGCTGACTCGTATCCTCGAGCACTCTCATATGCCAAAAATGAGGATCTGTCTGTCCAACAATTCTTGGGCGTCACTACCCTACAAGAGGCGTTTCATCTACCACTCTCACCACAAGCACATGCAGAAGTGAGACAGCTTCAGATGGAAGTCTCGAAGGTTCAACTTTCCAATGAGATTGACAAATGGACATATGTCTGGAATACCTATCTCTTCTCTGCAAAACAATACTACACATTCTACTTCAGAGAAATTCAAGCACATGAATCTTTTGGATGGATTTGGAAATCTAAGTCAACCATGAAAATAAAAGTATTCGGGTGGCTGCTACTTTCTGACCGCCTCAACACCAGGAATATGCTGAAGCGAAGGCACTACAAAATTGGAGACAATCATGACTGCATTCTTTGTGGTTTACCAATTGAGGAGACGTTGGAACATCTCTTCTTCGAGTGCCAATTCAGCGTTGACTGCTGGTCCCATCTTGGACTCTCCTGGCCTCAGGGAAGTACAAGACTGAACAACATTTCCAAAGCAAAATAGGACTGGGATAGACCGATCTTTATGGAAATATTTTTGTTGGCGGCCTGGAGTATATGGAAGGAGCGCAACAACAAGCACTTTAGAAAGATCCAACCATCCAAAACTGCTTGGTTAAGTAGACTCAAAGCTGATTTTTCACTGCTCACCCATAGAGTTAGAGAGGAACACAAACAACACATTTCAATAATACTTGCATCTCTGTAAAAACTAGCTCCTACTACCCATCCACCAAAGGAGGATGGATTGTAATTACAATGTACAGTTTCACTAACCTTTATTAATATATAACACAGTGGGAGGTACTCCTACTGTTTCTGGTCAAAAAAAATCTTAAGCCCAGTTACTCTAAACTTGCTAAGATTGTTGTGAAACAACAAAAGGCTATTCAAAAACTTCAAAACATGCTAGACAAAAGTGATGATATGTTGGGTGACGAAATGGACCACACTAAAGACTTAACTGAAAATCTTCAGAGAGTTCAGTCTAAGTTTGACAACCTTCAAAGTCATCATAACACTCTCTTATCTGATCACGAGAAGCTTTCTTATGAATTTCTTCAAAGAAAGCAAGATCTTGAGAAGCTAAGAGTGAGTTATGAAGATCTTCAGAAGGATCGCGATTCATTACTTGCTCAACAAATCAGCGCTACTCAAGAAGAATTTGTTCCTCCATGCTTAAAGTGCATTGAACGTGAATCTGCTAATTCTTCACCTAAATGTTCAAATGCTTCAACTGTTACAAATTCTTCACCTGCCTTTGCAATCACTAATTCCTCATCTGAGGACATTGCTAGTATCACTGACGATGCAGGGCTGAAGGAATTGTACACGACAGGCATGTACAAAAGCCTCAAAGGGCATCAGATTCTTTGTGATGTGCTCAAAAAGCAGATCCTCAACAGAAACCCTAGAAAGAGGGTATTGCCTTTGAGAGGAAACTCAATGCTGATGGAACATATTGGAAGCCTGAGCAGTACCCCAAAACCTCATGGGTTGCTGCAAAGGGACCTCCAGTTGATCCATCTAACTTATCTGGCTTTACATGTGAATCTTCTCATTCTTCTGATGAGTCATTTGACTCCAACTATAAACTGTTCAAAAATCAGAATGGTGAAGTATTTGCTAGATATGTTGGCACTAACTGCAGGAACGGTTCCCCTATGAAGAAAATCTGGGTTCCCAAAAGTTATGTTGAAAGTCTTCAGGTGAATGTCCTCATGACACCACCTGTGAAGAACAGGAACCCCAGATCCAATTCTTCATATGGACCTAATTCTTCACATGGATCAAATTCCTCAAATGGATCAAAGTCCTCATATGATCATCATCGTGCTAACCCCTCCGTTTCACAGGGTAGAGCTAAGGGCTATGAATATGCGCATTATTCTTCAAATCATTATGTTCATAAGTCCTCGAAGAATTTCTCTGCTTATTCATATGCTTACCCTAACCCCTCTTATGTGAAACGAAATGGATTGGCCTCTATGCCACCTTTCTCATATGGTGCTCGCAGAGTGATGAACTCTTTGCCACCCCTTCAGATGTGGGTGGTGAAGAAAAAGAACTAATCCTTATGCAGGGTCAGGTCTCCAGACGTGCTTTAAACGTCTGAAGAATTTGCTGGAGGCCTGACAAAAATGCCTGAAAGGACGCAGGCGAATCATGATGAAATGAACTTTCATTTCACACGTCCTCATACTGAAATATCTGTTTACTGCTTGATGAAATTCATCTGATGAAATTGATATCATATTCTTCACTAATGAAGTATATGAGATCGTAAGTTGCACTAATTCATCTGCAGGATGATTAGCCCAAAGCCAACGAGTGGGTTCTAGATAGTGGATGTACAAATCACATGACGGGTGACAAGAGTCAATTGATGGATGCTCCTTTATCACCATCACATCTAAAGCACATCATCTTCGCTGACAAAGGCAAAAGTCAGGTATTGGGTCTAGGTAAGGTTGCAATCTCAAAGGATCGACACATGGACAAAGTCATGCTTGTCGAGTCCTTAGGATACAACCTCATGTCTGTCTCAATGCTTTGTGATCTTGATATGGTTGTTGTCTTTGGCAAGTATCATTGTGTTGTGATCATGGAAGCTGACCATTCCAAAGTCTTCGAAGGCTTTAGGAGAGGAGATTTGTATATTGTTGATTTCTCTACAGGACCACAACCAGCCGTGTGCTTACTTGCAAAAGCTTCAGAAGGCTGGCTATGGCATCGACGACTTGGTCATGTTGGCATGAGGAATCTGAACACGCTTGCGAAGAAGAAGCATGTCATTGGCATTGAGAATGTCAAATTCCTCAAGGATCACTTATGCGGAGCTTGTGAAGCTGGAAAGATGACAAAGGCCAAGCATCCAGCGAAGACTATCATGACCACTACTCGTCCATTTGAATTGCTTCACATGGATCTCTTTGGTCCTAATCATTATTCTGCTGTTTCGAATGATGCATCTCTATATGGCTTTGTTATTGTTGATGACTATTCTCGTTACACATGGGTACACATTGTCACTTACAAACATGAAGTGCAGGAAATCTTCAAACGATTTTCCTCGAGGGCTTCAACCAACTTTGGTGTGAAGATCAAGCACATCAGAACTGACAATGGAACCGAGTTCAAGAATTCCGGTCTTGATGGCTATCTTGATGAACTTGGTATTACTCATGAGTTATCTGCTCCTTATACTCCTCAACAGAATGGCGTCGTGGAGCGCAAGAACAGAACCCTCGCTGAAATGGCTCGCACTATGCTTGATGAATACAAAACGCCTCGTCGTTTTTGGATTGATGCAATTGATACTGCGTGCCACATCATCAATCGGGTATATCTTCACAAATTCTTCAAGAAGACTGCCTATGAACTCCTCACTGACAAGAAACCCAATGTGAGTTATTTCAAAGTCTTCGGTGCTAAATGTTGGATTAGAGATCCTCATCACAATGCTAAATTTGCACCGAAAGCACATGAAGGTTTTATGCTTGGTTACGGAAAGGACTCGCACACCTACAGAGTCTTCAACAACGTTCTTCACAAGGTTGTTGAAACTGTAGATGTGCGGTTCGATGAAACTAATGGCTCGCAAAGAGAGCACCTACCTTCTGTGATAGATGAACCAGAACCTGAGGATTCTATCAAGTTCAAGGCTACTGAGGATGTTATTCCTACCGAAGAATCTGTTGAAGAATTCATTCCAGAACGTGAAGAAAATCGAGCTGGTGCACCTGATGAAAATGCTGAAGAAAATGGTGCTGAAGAAAATGCTGATCAAATTCCTCAACGACAACCAGCTCATCCTCGCATTGCAAAAGAAGTGCAAGTGGAAAAGATCATCGATGACATTCGAGCGCCAGGTCCTCTCACACGCTCAAAAGCTTCACATTTATCTAACTTTTGTGGGCACTATGCTTTTGTCTCTATTACAGAGCCCACTAAGGTAGATGAAGCATTTCTGGAGCCTGAGTGGATTCAGGCCATGCAAGAAGAATTACATCAGTTCGAGCTCAACAATGTCTGGGAACTGGTCAAACGTCCAGATCCTCGCAAGCATAATATCATCGGCACAAAGTGGATCTACCGCAACAAGCAAGATGAAAATGGCCTTGTGGTGAGGAATAAGGCACGACTTGTAGCTCAAGGCTACACACAGGTTGAAGGAATTGATTTCGATGAAACTTTTGCACCTGTTGCTAGACTTGAGGCTATTCGCATATTACTTGCTTATGCTAACCATCATAATATTATCTTACAACAAATGGATGTGAAAAGTGCATTCCTCAATGGTAAGCTTGAGGAAGAAGTATATGTTGCTCAACCCCCAGGTTTTGAAGATCCAAAGAATCCTGACAAAGTCTTCAGACTCAACAAGGCCCTGTATGGCCTCAAACAAGCCCCTCGGGCGTGGTATGACACTTTGAAGGAATTCTTCATGAAGAATGGCTTCACACCCGGTTCACTTGACCCTACTCTCTTTACTAAATCTTATGATGGTGAACTGTTTGTGTGCCAAATATACGTTGATGATATTATCTTTGGCTGTACTGACCAACGTTATAATGATAAATTTGCCTATATGATGAGTGAAGAATATCAAATGTCTATGATGGGAGAGTTGAAATTCTTTTTAGGTCTTCAAATTCGTCAACAGCACAATGGCATATTCATATCTCGGGAGAAATACCTCAAGGAAGTTCTGAGGAAATTCGGCATGCAAGACTACAAAGGCGTCAAAATTCCTATGCCCACAAATGGCCATCTATGCACTGATGAAAATGGTATTGACTTCGATCACAAGGTATACCGCTCCATGATTGGTTCGTTATTGTACTTATGTGCATCTAGGCCAGATATAATGCTTAGTGTTTGCATGTGTGCCCGATTTCAAGCTGCACCGAAGGAATCACACCATAAGGCTGTGAAGCATATTCTTCGATATCTAGCTCACACACCAACACTAGGATTATGGTACCCCAAGGGCTCTACTTTTGATCTCATTGGATATTCTGACTCTGACTATGCTGGTGATCGTGTGGACCGCAAGTCAACATCTGGTACTTGTCATTTCCTCGGACGATCTTTGGTCTGTTGGTCCTCGAAGAAACAGAACTGCGTATCACTGTCTACTGCAGAGGCTGAGTACATTGCTGCTGGTTCTTGCTGTGCTCAACTGCTATGGATGAAGCAAACCCTCAAGGACTACGGCATCAACGTGAAGAATGTGCCTCTCCTCTGTGACAATGAGAGTGCCATCAAGATTGCTCACAACCCAGTTCAGCACTCGAAGACAAAGCACATTCAGATTCGTCATCATTTTCTTCGTGATCATGTGTTGAAGGGCGACATCTCCATCGAGCACGTGAATACTGAAGAACAGCTAGCCGATATCTTCACAAAGCCCTTGGATGAGAAGAGATTTAGCAAGTTGCGGTGTGAGCTAAATATCCTAGAATCTTCGAATGTTCTTTGAAAAAGGGCACACATCCTCACACTTATGCAAAATTGATGACTTAGATGTGCAACACATGAAGAAACGTTTTTCTTCAATCAATGAAGAATAACACTCTAAGTGTGAAGAAATTAATGAAGAATTTGATTCTCAGAACCCTATGAAAATTGTACGCGGTGTCTGAAATCATCATTTTTATACGGTGGGTCACGCCACCACCCAAGTTGAAAATCTTCATTTTTGAAATTCCTCAGTTTTTGAAATTCTTCAGTTTTTCAAATTCTTCAACTTTGCAAAATCTTCAATGTTTCCGTCGTTTTTCTTCATTGGCATATATATATATATATATATATATATATATATATATATATATATATATATATGAGTTTAAGTCCTATACAGCATTCACTTATGGCTAATTCTTCAAGTTGCATTTTCTGCTAAGTGAATGTGATCGGATCCTTCCCCCTCTATGCTATACTCAACCCAATCTATTCACAAATTCTTCATGTGCGTTCTATTTGAAACTCGTTCAAAATCTTCATTGTGTCCTTGACAGCTGAAGAATTTGTGAACGAACTTTAAAATTAATCTTATCCAAATTTTCGGTTTTACCGCTCAAACCGTTTCGGATTCCACGATAGACTTATCTATTCACCCACGATCTAACACGATCTCCACTTCTCAGTACGTGGGTGACACATGTCAAGCGAAGGAGAAGGGTCAGGGGCATGTTTGTCCTAAATCTTCGGGCGAACAGTTATTCACTACCACTACAAATACCCCCTTTCCCCTTCCTCACTTCCTTTACTCCGCTCGACCGCTCTCTCTCTCGCTCGAGCTCCTCAAACCCTAGCGCCGCCGCTACTCCATCATCGTCGGTGAGGAAGAGCTTCACTGCCTCGACCTCGTCGTCGTCGTACTCGCGCCGACCGTGGAAATCTTCACTCCGCTGCCGCCGTAGCTGTCTTCCTCCGCCAAGTTAGGGCGTGGAAGATCTACACTGACGAACTTCACTGTTCTGCTTCTCAGTTCATCGTGTTCTTCATCCAGGGTAATTAAAAGTTACTTTTACTACCCCTTTTGATTCGAAATTTCACATCAAAATCTTCAAAGGTGTTTTATTCTTCAAATCCTCACACACAAAACACCTCACTAGTCATCTGTTCTTGATTCATTTCTCTAAGCATCGTTTTTCTTCAAGATTACTCAATTGTGTGGATCCTCGATCTATACAACTCCGGAACCTAAGACAAAGAACGCTTAGTGAAATTCTTCAAGGCTCATCTGGTCAAATTCCTCAAACTTGTTCTTTTTGAAAAACCTTCTGAGAACGCATATGACCTCTCCAAATTCCTCGCAACTATACTCTGTTCACAGGTACTCATGTCCGCTGCTGAATCACTAGGTTCTCATCAACTTAACTCATTTGCAGCGTTCCTCGAAGAAAAGTTGCATACTTCTTCAGAAAATTCGATTGTTCAAATTCCTCATCTGAAGAATATGGCTGATGGTAAGAGGTCGCAGAAAGGAGGAAAGAAGCCTGAGGTCATGACTGCTTTTGAAATACCTGAGGCAATTTATGCTGATTACTGCACACCTGATGAGGCTAAGTACGGAAAAGAAAATAAAAATCAGCGCAAGGTGCGCATACAGAAAATTGAACGGAGATGGGCAAGAGAATGGAGGGAGTACAGATATGTGACTCCAAAGTATATGAAGAAATTCGCACTTAATCCTCCATGCCCAAGAGCTCCATTGGCACCTGGCCAAGTGGCTGACCCCACCAGCATCAAGCGTGGTGAGGACTTTCCTGAAGAATGGGCCAAACGCCAAGCTAAGTTGGCAAGACAAGCCAAAGAAGCAGTGAGGAAATTCAATGAAGACTCTGCTGCTGCTACTGCCACTGAGGCCTCTGTCAAGCCAAGAAAATCAATGGCAAAGAAGCCTGCTCACAAGCCAAGTGCTTCACCAACTATGCCCTCACGGCCAAGTTCCTCAGCAATGCCCTCACGGCCAGAATCTTCAAAGCCCTCACGGCTAGATTCTTCAAAGCCCTCACGGCCAGCTCCAACTAC
This sequence comes from Triticum aestivum, assembly GCF_018294505.1. Taxonomy (NCBI): domain Eukaryota; kingdom Viridiplantae; phylum Streptophyta; class Magnoliopsida; order Poales; family Poaceae; genus Triticum; species Triticum aestivum. The sequence goes on from NC_057801.1 coordinate 769,793,021, forward strand.
TGCTCCTCCTCCAAAGCCCTCAGCTGCTCCAGCAAAGTCATCAACACCTGTACATCTAGCCACGTGCGAAAGGACAACATGCATCTCTATTGCCTCTGGTGCCTCAGCAAGTTCCTCAGCTGCACCAAAATCTTCATCAGGCCCCACTCTGTTGAAGACTAAGGCAACGGCTGGTCGAGGTCCTCGGCCAAGTCCGAAGAAGAAACAGGTTGCCTTCCACGTGCCATCTGACGATGAAGCTGATGATGATGAACTTGTAGAAATCATCAGAGACCGACAAGAAAGGGCCGCTAGAGCCAAAGGCACAAATGTGCCACTGCTTTTGGATCCAAGGGCGATCCTTGATTACATTGATCTCTGGCACAAGGATCCAAATACTCCTATGCCTGATTTCAAGTTGACTCCTGGTCAAAGTCACATGCTGACCCATTTCATCACTGAAGAGAAATGGAAATTTGAGAAGGCCAGGAAGATCAAGAAGACTCAGTTCAGAAAAGAGAAGTTCCTGAAGAATAACGTTGTCAATATGACACCTGATGAACTCCTCAAGATCCAAGCTGAAATCAAAACCCTCAGCGATGACTTCAATGCTTACTATGCTGATTGGCAAGGAGCCAAAGTCAGGTTTGTGAAACTGACTGAGAAATTCATAAATGTTGCAGCCCCATCGCAACAAGAAATTCCTCAAGCTGAAGCGTCTGCTCAGCCAACTGAAGAACATGCCAGCACCGCTGATGACATTCAGGCTGCTGAAGAAAATGCTAGTTCCAGGGCTGATGACTCCATTCCAGCCGCTGAAGAAATTGCCAGGGCATCCAATAGTGGTGCGCCTGAAGAAACTGAAGAAGTCAGGGCAACTGCATCAGTTGCGCATGAGGAAATTCAACCAAAAACCTCAGTTCCATCTGCGCCTACACCAACTCCAATTCTTCCCTGTGCATTTGATGTGAAGAAGACCAAGGCTGCAGAGCAAGCTGCAGTGAAGAAAAGGAAAGCACCCAGTGCTTCAGAATCTTCAGCTCCAAAGAAGATGAAGCCTCTGACAAGCTCTATTGAAAATCCAATTGATGTTGTTCCAATTTCCACCATGTCATCAAAGGACCTTGTTCCTTTTGGTGAGGAATATGTGATCCCAAGCGGATCTAATGAAGAACCTCAATCTGCTGCTTCGTCAGAGCAGGTTGATGAAGAAATTGAAGTGGATGCGATCCCTTCAACGCCTGTTGCTTCCTCGCCAATGCCTCAGTTCACAGCTGAAGAGGCTGGCGTTGAAGAAATTGAAGATGAAGACGTGGACATTGGCTGCACAACGCCCGTGATGAATGATGACTTTTGGGAAAGTCAGCACCCCAATACTCCACTCTTCACCCCACTTCAACAAATACCTCAGTCCCCTGCACCAACTGTTCAAATGGGCTCTGAAGAAACTCATCCCACCTCGTCTATGCAAGAAGACATTCCAGCCGCTAGTGCTGAAGAAGCTGCTGTTGTTGAACCCTTGAACACGCAGCCTGCTACTGAAGAGGAACCAGAAATTCCTCAGCCTGAAGAACCTGAGATTGCGATTCCTGAGGTTGTGATGCAACTCACTGACACTCCAGTGCCCAAGCCAACGGATCCATTCTCAAAGAAGCAAAAGTTCAAGGCTGAAGATTTCTTCAGCGAGCATGTGTTCTTCACTGACTATAACCCCTATGACTCTGCTCGCATAAGGAAGAGGCGTTTCTGGACTGCTAGTCAAGCAAATTTCTATTCCTCAGTACTGTTCAACAAAGACAAAGTCTTCGATCATGAACACATTCCTCATGTAGACATGCAGTCTCTGCCATGCTTCGAGCCAGTCCTCAGTGTTCTTCACGATGCTGGATTGCTAAACTTCTACACTGACATCTGTGACTGGAATGAAGAACTCATTCTTCAATTCTATGCAACGCTGCACATCACAGGAAACTCTGAAGATGTGAATTCATGGGTGTTGGACTGGATGTCTGAAAATACTCACTACAAGGCACCAGCAACTGAATTGCTTCGTGCCCTCCCACTCAGTCCTCCCCTTGACGGTGCTCGTTGTGTCTACAATGAACCTGAACTTTCAAATCATTTCATGCAAGTGCTGATGAAGCCTTTGAAGCCAGGGCAGGCTCCTCGAACCAAATTCCTTGTCAAGGAATTACTATATGTGCCCCGGACTGTCTATCGCATTCTGACGAAGACAATGAGTCCTATCAAAGGCCACGACTCAAATGATGAAGAGGTCGTTGGCATCATGAAGAACATGCTTTTCAATATCATTCATGGCGTTCCCGTCAACTTCCATGATTTCTTCATGAGGACTCTGGCGAATATTGCTATGTCACCATTTGAGCTGAAGCCTTATGCACCATGGATTATGAGATTCATCAGGACAAGGGCTTCACTAAATTACAAAGCTGACACTTTGAACCATGGCAGCTACTTGCCCCCGATTGAAGTCCTCAAACGGACATATTCCTCAGCTGATGACAAAGGCAAGGCAACTGCTGTGATAGATGAAGGCATTCGTCCATTGGATGGTCAATTTCGCAAGGCTGCATCCTACTCCACCAATGATGACTCTGCCACACATGACTCTGCCGCCAAGCAAAATCCTCAAGCCACAGCTCCCAGGGTGATGACTGATCGTGAGTTACTCCTCAGTCTTCATCAGAAGGTTGATCGCAATCATAAATGGGTCAAGCGTCAGTTTGGTTCAATTCTTCACAACATGACCTCAACACACAATGCAGTGAAGAAAAACCAATACTACCTCCATGAAACCTTCAACCGTACCTGGGCTGTTCTATCTCATGTCTACAGCGCTGCAGATCTGAAGAATATGGGTCTCAAGGAAGAATTTGACTGGTCTGCACCTCCACCGAAGAAATTCAAGAAGGTCAAAGTTCCTTCCTTGGTGGCCAGCTCCTATTCTTCATCACGCGAGACTGATGAAAATGAAGACTTGGACGACACTGCGGCAGGCCCTACTACAACAACCGACCCCAACAACGCTGGCGCTCCTCCATCAACTTGATATTCTTCAGGGGCGTTAGTCCTCAGTTTCGATCCTTTTGGTCATTCGATGACAAAGGGGGAGAAATTTGAGTTAGTCTTCAAGCGGGTCTATTATATGGGCGTTTTTTTTGCTAAGTTACAACTCTCGTTCTTCTGAAACTTTATTGGATCGAGTTGTAATCTTAAACCCGATGGTGCCCTGATACTTTTGATGCACTGTGCTTTGATACTCTCGATATGTTATTCTGCATGCTTGTTCCTCATTAATATTATTGCACGCATGCTGAATTTCATCAGGCACCATATTTCATCATGCATTTCAAATTCTTCATATCATATGTCAAATGCGTGTATGAATTACAAGATATAGGGGGAGATCTCCATGATTCAACTCTTCAAGTGTGCATTGCTTCAAAAGCAAATTCCTCACTATGCACATCTTCAGGGGGAGTTCTTCTATATCTTGCAATCAAATTCCTCAATATCAGTACTTACACTTCACATGTTTATCCCCGTTGAAAACTTAACCTATATTGTCATCAATCACCAAAAAGGGGGAGATTGTAAGTGCATCTAGTGCCCCTTAGTGATTTTGGTGTATTGAAGACTTATAGGTTAAGGGACTAATGCGTTTGTGAGTGTACACAGGTCTATAAGTCTATGAGGAGTTTGATATTTACAGGGAAAGTCGACCCCTAAAAATGAATATCTTCGACTGAAGATTTTGGTATTTCTGAAGACTTTCATGAAGACTTTGAAAGTGAAGAAATTGGTGTTACCGTGAAGACTTGATATTCATGCGAGGAATATGAAGCTTGAAGACTTCGTTTTCATAGTTTTGTTTTTCTCTTTCTTGAGTCATAGGAAACACCGTACTGTTAAAGGGGGTCGAGGAAATACTAAGGAAAAATTTCCAAGTGATGCTCAACTCAAAATCCTACACCTACCAAACCCTTCGAGTGAAGCCTTTGGAAATCTCATATAGTTCAGTCAATTTCTTCAGTGACAGAGACGAAGTTCTTCTGGTCGCTGAGGAATTTGTTCTGACTGAGGAGTTAGGAGTTCGCCAGTGCGGATTGCCTACACAGTGAGGAACATGATAGCCCTGAGGAATTTGATAGTCAAATTTCTGACCGTTGCTGTGCTACGCGCCAGCTGTCCCAAAATATCTTATCCACCTAACGGTCATATCAGACAAGGGCATTTATGTCTTATCATGTCGGGCTGCTCCCTAGGCTATAAATAGCCGCCCCCTACAACCACTAGTTGGTTGGCTGCTCCGAGAGAAACTGACACTTGTCATTTGAGAGCAACCCATCCTCCGAGGACTTTGAGCGAAAATCATCGAGTGAGGAAAAACCCCAAACCCAAACACCTACAAACCCAAAGTGATTGAGCATCACTGAAGAGATTGATCCTGCGTGGATCCGACGCTTGTTACCTTTGAAGACTGTGCTTCTTCCAGACGGTTAGGCGTCATGGTCTAGAGCATCCAAGAGGAATTGTGGATCGCCGAGTGACCGAGTCTGTGAAGGTTTGGAAGTCGCCTGAAGACTTACCACGAGTGATTGGACGAGGTCTGTGTGACCTTAGTTCAAGGAGAATACGGTGAGGACTTGGTGTCCTGAGCTGCGTGCTCAGCGACTGGGTGTCCGGGACTGTGTGTCCTCGAGTTTAAATACTCAGCCGCTCCAACCAGACGTACAACTGAGACAGCAGTTGGAACTGGTCTAACAAATCATTGTCTTCACCAACATTACTGGTTCTATTTCCTCAACTCTTTCATTTCCTCATTACTGTGTTGAGTGTTTGTTCATATCTGTGTTTGAAGACTTTGACTGAAGACTTTCTCAATTTCCTCAGTTCAATTTCTTCAGTCTGTTTGTCTTCATCTTGTGTTATCCTGTGTTTACGCTTTCTGTACTCTGTGCTTGTCTTCATTTCATCAGGATGACTAAGTCTGTATCCTGCTATGCTTACTTCTGAGTACTTATTCTGCTGCTAGTAGTTCTTCGCTAAGGAATTTCCTCACCGGCAAATTCCTCAGTGAAGAATTCATAAAAATCGCCTATTCACCCCCCCCCCTCTAGTCGATATAACGCACTTTCACCATGATCGGCGGCGAGCCTTGGGACTGGGGCGTGCAAACGGCACGGCTACGTGATCACATTCTTCGTTCCCAGCATAGATTCAAGAAGCAGGCCGATCAGCACCGCACGGAGCGCTCCTTCGAGGTGGGCGACAGTGTTCTCCTCAAGCTCCAGCCCTATGCACAGTCGTCGGTGGCGAACCGGCCCTGTGGTAAACTGGCGTACAAGTACCTCGGGCCCTTCTCATTGCTCGACAGGATCGGCAAGATGGCGTACAAGCTAGAGTTGCCGGCGGATAGCAGGATACACCCAGTCTTTCACGTGTCCCAGCTCAAGCCATCCACCCCCAACTACACTCTGGTCTTCTCCGAGCTGCCACGACCCCCAGATCTCGCCGGCCACGACGACGAACCGGTGGAGATCCTGGAGAGGCCCATGGTCAAGTGTGGCAACAACGCTCTGGTGCAGATCAAGGTGCGCTGGCGCAACGATGAGACGGCGACGACGTGGGAAGACTACGACACCCTACGCCGTCGTTTTCCGCAAGCACCGGCGTGGGACGCACCAGTCACCGGCGACGCAGAGCAGCACACTGAACCTGAAGACGGCGCCCGTTCTGAAGGAGTGGGGAATGTCACACCTGCATCGCCAGGAGGTGATGCGGTGGACGCGTGATGGTGGGACCCCTCGGCCAGTTGGCATGGACCCACCAGTCAGGCAAGGCGGAAAAGTGGAGCGCAGCTATTTAGCTAGTTGTAGGCCAGTAGGTAGGGCATGCGATGTGTGTGTTGTATCTCTGAACCTCTCCCACCTAATCTGTACCTCCTCCCTTGGAAAGAACCTTCTCTCCCAAGTCTCGATCTTATCCCCTTCCCCTCTTGGATCCAATTCTGCAATGATGAGTTCGTGACAATGTAGCGCTCAGCAGCAGAAAATTTTAGTTTTACTAGGCACCTTGTGTTGTCCAATGTCTTCTAAAGTGGGCGTGTGCAGACGTGCTTGGCGCCCTCGACTCAGAAGCTCTATCCCCAAACTGAGGTTTAGGTTGAGGTTTGATATAAAAGGCTGGGCTTTGGAGTATAAACTGATTTTCTATGGTCTTTACAACTTGCAATACGTACATGGGTAAGCCCAGCCCAAAGTCTATCCATAACTCCTCAGAGAGTTCCTTACGCTGAAAACGAACCCGTCTCGTTTCTGGAATACTGGGAGGTTGGGACGGAAACCCTACCGGCGAAAACCATGGCGCGGTCCGCGAGGGCACGAGCGACGCATACCCTTGGTGGCCTCCCGGAGGAGATCGTCACCTGGGAGATCCTCGTGCGCCTGCCCCCCAAAGCCCTCCTCCGCTGCCGCGCCGTCTGCCGTGCCTGGCTCCGCGTCACCTCCGCCCGTGACTTTCTCATGGCCCACCACGACCGTCAGCCCTCCCTTCACTTCCTCTACGGCTCAGGATACGGCGGCGGCATCCATGAGAAAGACATCCTTGCCTTCGACAACCAGGCCACCAACGCCGTCCAACTCCATACCGTTGCCCGGCTCAAAGAGCACTTCTATCTCCAGGCCTCTTGTGATGGCCTCCTCATCATTGCTATGCTTACATATCGCTTGCCTGGCACCTGGTTCATTTGTTGTAATCCAGCCACTCGCCAGTATGCACCCTTGGGGATAGTAGCACGGGACTTGTACATCGTGGGGATTACCGACATCGTCCTACCGGCGAGTACCGGTTGTTACTGCAATGGAGTAGGTACAGTGATTTGCCTGATGACCAACGGATTGGCTTCTACGTTTTCACGTTGGGTTCCGACCGGCAACCGAGGTACATCGGTTGGCCAGAGATGGGGTCGGCGTATTTCAACGTACCTGCTCGAGTGCGTGATAGCTTGCATTGGTATGTTAGGTGGCAAAGCAAACTGATAGTAGTATTTAACACCATAACTGAGACATTTCAGCAGATGCGTGCTCCAACTTTTCCCAACGCATGTCATATATCTTTGAGGCGGATGGCACGCTAGGGAGCCATACACGTCATACTGCCATAAAAGAAATTGTTGATATATGGGTGTTGCAGAACTATGAAGGCGAGGTTTGGGCCTTAAAGTACCAAATCAAACTGCCGGTTGCAGAAGTAATGGGGCGGTTTGAAGGCTGGGATGAATTGTGGTATGTGAATGTTGCTTTGGAGCATGGTCGAGTGTCTTTACTCGCGAGTGTGGGCGAGTGGGTGTTTCGCATTGACAGTGATGGAAAATTGGTGGACAGTTTTCATCGTGGTGGCGGAAGCCTCTGTGGGTATGGATTTCGGCTCAAACAATCTCTAGTTCCGCACAGTTTCTTTACGGCACTCGAAGGTTCTGTTGCGAACACTTCACCTTTCATCTGATGGTGGTTGAGTGTGAGGTGGTGCTTCTTAACTGCGTAGTTTTCGCATCCTCTAGGCTGCAATACCTTTGAATCAGACCAAGTATGAGCCGGCTGGCTTCTTGCTTTTTTACTTTGATGTATACGAAGTTGTGATCAGAAGCTCTGAATTTTTTATGTGCTTGCACCATTACATTCTTTTCTGTTGCATTATTTCAAGGACTAGTGCTTAATGGAATGTTCGATCTTAAGTTTCAGAAGCAAATTTTTCTTGTACTACTGGGTACAAGAGAAAGGTTTGTCACACATTTTGGTCATATCTGCAGTAGGACATTTGTGACAAACTGACAATACATGCAGTTGTGAAAGTAAGCAGTCCGATAACTTGTTACTGGTACTAGTGTGTACAGCTTGTATTATGTGCCATAGCAGGGTAATTGCTTGGAGTAAATAGCATAAAACTACTACAATTCAGGCCAGGGTTCCAAACAACTAACGATCGTTTTCGCTCATAACTACCAAGTCAGGGGTCGGCTATTTAAAAAAACCAAAATCTTCGTTGTTAAAAATTTAAACCGGTTTATGGTAGGTCGGGTCCGCACCTAAACGATCCATCTATTTGACTGCTAGTTTGACAGTTAATTGACATGTGGCGCCCACATGTCAGTGTCTGCAAACATTTCAAAAATGCCATCGGGTCTTGTAAACTTTTGAAAAAGCAATCGGGTCCCTCCCGTGGTCGTGCGCCAGCAGCCATGGCGCCGTCGCGGAGCTCCCTCCCGTCGCGCGAGGTGCAGGTGGCCGCCTTTGTTGCCCTGCTGGAGGCCGCCATGGAGAACCCCACCCAGGGAGGCCTCCTGCCGGAGTTAGCCGGTCGTGCCACCCGTAGCCGAGACCCACCTCCGCCTGGACCCTGCACGAGCGGTGGCTGTTGGGGGTTGGCCGGCGGGGCAGCGCCTCTGGCCGGTGGCGCCATCCAAGGAGGGTCGCCCGTCGGGCGCCATGGCTGCAGGCCGAGGCTGGCGGTGCGTTGGGGAAGAAGAGAGCCACGGTGAGGAGAAGAGGTCCCGGGGAAAGGGGGCAGTAGTGGTGGCGGAGGAGCGGCTGGCCGACACCGACAAGGTGGAAGGAGAAGTGACCGATGCAGGTGGAAGGAGAGGCGGCCGGTGCTCCGTCGACCTCGTGTGGAAGAAGAGAGGCAGGAGGAGTGAAGAGAATGAGGACGAGAGCTGACATGTGGACCCCACATGTCAGTTAACAGTCAAACAATCAGTTTTCTTACGTGTGGGCCCCAACTGTCATAATCACGATCAATTATAAAGCATTGGATGATTTGGGTTTTTTGAAACAGCTAATCCCTGACTTGATAGTTATCAGTGAAAAAAATCGGTAGTTCTTTAGAACCCTAGCCCGAATTGTAATAGTTTTATACTCCCTCCGTTCCTAAATATTTGTCTTTTTAGAGATTTCAAATGGACCTGTGGTTGAGTTGGTTAAGTGGATAGTGGTATCCCCAACCCACCAGGGTTCAAATCCTGGTGCTCGCATTATTCCTGGATTTATTTCAGGATTTCCGGCGATGCGCTTTCAGTGGGAGGAGACGTTCCCGTCGACGACGAGGCGCCTACGGTGGCTTCGTAAATCTCAAGATGATATGCCGGCTCAGTCTCTCGGAGGTGCTCATAGGGGTAGGGTGTGCGTGTGTGCGTTCATAGGGATGAGTGTATGCGCGTGTATATGAGCGCTTGTGTCTGTACTGATGCTAAAAAAATGGACTATTATATACGGATGTATATAGACATATTGTAGAGTGTAGATTCACTCATTTTGCTTCGTATGTAGTCATTTGTTGAAATCTCTAGAAAGACAAGTATTTAGGAACGGAGGGAGTACTATTTACTCTAATTGATTGGCCACTCATATTTATATATGCTCTTTGGTGCATACAGTTCTTCCACAGCTCATTTTTTTAAAGCTGAAGGAGCGAACTGAACAGGGGACAAGTCTCAAGCACGAGGCGATCTAGGATCTCTCCTCTATCCAATATTTTAAATAACGCGCTACAAAATATAGTGAGGCCCTTCTCTAAATGCTACACAAATTATAGCGCGCTAATAGCGTGCTATATTTCAAAATAGCGTTTGCAAAAAAAATCAAATATATCTGAAAATAAAGTATTTAAGCAACTAAATTTTTCATAGGAGCAAGCAATATATGCATCTGATAAAAGGAGTGAGAAAGCTAGTGGGAGAATCTGATAAAAGGAGTGAGAAAGCTAGTGGTCGTGGGTTGGTTTTGGCCTGCTGGGCCTGCTGGGCTGTGCTTATTTCAGTTTTGCATGGTCTGCACGTTATAACGTTACAACGTTACAACGTTATAGCGAGTGTAGCACGCTAATTACGTGATTAGCGCCGTAGCGTCTGATTTTGTCAAGACGTAACGTCTTCCTTTCAAATATGTTATAACCGCATTATAACGGCGAAATAGTGTGCTATTTAAAATATTGCCTCTATCCCTTGGGATTTGCGACTGGCTGCGGAGGAGCCTGCACAGCAGCTTCCAAGCCCACCTCTCGGCTACGTAAAACGCACGTGGTGGTGTGATCGGAAGTTGACCCCGCAAATCTCGATGGCCTTGACAATGGCGACTGATTCGTCGGAAGTTGGCGCCGCGAATCTCAATGGCCTTGACAATGGCGATATTAATTCGTCGGAACCTGCCATATCCTAACTCCCAAGCTCCATCCAGCTCAAGTTGGCCCTCCACCACCCCAATGGCGCACGCCCAAGCCAATATATAAACACGCACGGCCACCCGACTGTGATCAAAACCTTGCCACAGTAGCTATAGTATTACTGAGATATAGTGTGGTAGTTAGTAGCTCACCAAGGTTTAGCAAATCGTGTGTCGTGCCATGTCGCTCCACCGCAGCTCGGCGGCTGCGCTAGTGGCGCTGCTGGCGCTCGCGGTGCTGCTGGGCACGTCGGCGGACGATGGCGGCCAGCCCATCGTGGCGCGCGTCAGCAAGGACGCATCCACCGCCCTCTACAACATCGCCATCAAGGTCGGCGGGGTGCCGCTCCTCCTCGACCTCGCCGGCCCGATGCTCTGGCTCGCCAACTGCCCCACCCCGCACCGCATCATCCCCTGCGTTTCCCACGACTGCGATGACATCTCTACTACGTACCGCCCGCCCGGCTGCCCGAAGCCCGGCCTTCGCGGAGAAGGGCCGTGCGCCTGCCCCGCCTACCCGCGCAACCCGGTCGACGGGCGATGTCGCTCCGACGACGCCACCACCATCACGCTCGCCGCCAATGCCACGGACGGCCAGAACCCGCTCTACCCGGTGACCTTCCGCGCCGTCGGGTCCTGCGCGCCGGGGGAGCTGCTGGAGTCGCTTCCGGCGGGAGCGGCCGGCGTTGCGGGGCTCTCCAGGCTGCCACTGTCGCTACCGACCCAGTTCAAGTCCTTGCTCAAGGTGGCGAAAGAGTTCGCGTTGTGCCTGCCCAGCGCCGGCGACGGCGTGGCAGTGTTCGGCGGCGGCCCGTTCCAGCTCCAGGCCGCGCCGCCCGTGGAGCTCGCCGAGCGCCTCCGCGAGAACCCGCTCCCGCTCGTCAAGCACCCCTACAACGGCGGCTACTACTTCGGCATCACCGGCATCGCCGTGAACCAGCAGAGCGTGGCCGCGCCGCCCGGCGTCTTCGACCTCGACGCCGGCAGCGGCACGGGCGGCGCCGTCTTCAGCACCGTCACGCCCTACACCGCGCTCCGCTGGGACATCTACTGGCCCCTCCGGAACGCGTTCGACGTGGCCACGAGCGGCATCGCGCGCGCGGACAAGATGGCGCCGTTCGACTTGTGCTACCAGGCGTCCGCACTCACCGTGACCCGGGTGGGCTACGCCGTGGCCAGCATCGAGCTGATGCTGGACGGAGGCCGGAACTGGACGCTGCCCGGCGCCAGCTCGCTCGTGCAGGTGAACAACAACACCGTGTGCTTCGCGTTCGTCCAGATGGCGTCGTCCATGCCGGCGGCGATCGATTCGCCCGCGGTCATCCTCGGGGGGCACCAGATGGAGAACAACCTGCTGATGTTCGATCTGGTGAAGGAGACGTTCGCGTTCAGTGGCCTGCTCCTCGGAATCCGCACTACTTGCAGCAACTTCAACTTCACCATGGGGAGTTCTTATTAGAAGAGTGTCACTGATCTTTGCGAGTCTAGCGCCACCGTCACCACGTCCGTTTGTTCTCAATGTACGGTTAAGTTTCCAGACTTTGGTCCAAGGAAAGTACTGTTGTAATGCTGGTGGTAACAAGAATAAAGTTTTTGTTCCTGAATAAATTTGAGGTTTTAATGGATATCACATTGTGCTATATCTTAGGTGCCTGAAAATTTTCATCATGTGTCACTTCCATAGCCCCACTATCATGGCCTCGCTATCTATCTTTGGGGGGGGGGGGGGGGGGGGGAGGGCAAGGAACCGCCCGAGGTTTTCACCGGTGGTGCGGGGCTTAGAGGTATGGTGGGGGCGGTGGCTAGCAACGACGATGTGCATGGGGGGGGGGGGGGGGGGGGGGGAGGCTCTGGATCAACTGGCTGAGCGATCCAAGTGGCATTTTGAAAGCCTTATGCCCACCAGATTGTCTCGCCTCCTCCTCCCCTGACCACTGAGACGGTGCTAGCAGGGATGCCTTCTGGCTAGTCATGTGGTACACATTTGGTCGTTGAATGTGTCGTTCCCATTTGGCTGCTACTTGTGTGGACCAGTGGTCTTCAGTGGCGCTAACGACAATATGGGAGATTATTTTCCTTTTGTCTCATGTAGATCTCTGAAACATCTTGACCTCCTTTGTCCACTATTGGTCATTCTGGACCAAATTTGATGGCTATGTCCTTGGATATGTTGCGTCTGCCCCTCGCCGAATCTGTCTCGTTCAGCATGCTGTTATGATGTGGCCCTTAGTCTTCTTCGGCTCCAATAGATATGGGTCATACCTCTGGATTCCCTCTACCACCCCAGCACCACCCCCATTCACGATAGTTGTTGACCACATTGTTATCCTTCTCGGGCCACAAGGGCGCACTCCCTAACCCCTCCGATCTCACCCCCTCCCTCAACTACATGCTTGGCTCTTGATTCAGTTGTCTTGAGTTGGTGGCCTCTTTATACAGAGATGTCGTGGTTTTCTCCATCAGTGCAGTTTTTCTCCCCTCTAGTCTGCATTTTTTGCTTTGTGCATGCAGTATTGGCTCGAGAGTAGTGGCGGGTTTCACACATGTGGTGTTTGTGCCTTAGTCATGGTTGGGCGTGTTATAGATAAAGCCACCACGCAGAATAGCAACAAACACCAAACATAACAAACAACGAACAAGAGAGTAGCCCACGTACGAAGAACATAACATAAGTGGCACACAGGCCATAAGTTCACGGCACGCGAGCCAATAACCCTACAGAGACCTAAGAGTGCACGAAGAAGAATGTATCAGGCAGTGTTATCTTACTGGACCAAAGCAGAGGCATACGATCGAACCCTTGAGATAAGCTCCTCCATTGCATCCCGATCCGCTTCCTTAGTCAAACTTTCCACTTCTGCAAGAAGTTAGAGTCATGGATGTATTTTGCTTTCATGCCCTTCCCATTGTTCACCCATTTCACTTGAAAAATTTCCTGAGCTCTCTTCAGTTCACAGGCAACAATGTTTAGGACACTTATCATTAGGTTGTCTACATGTTTTTCTATGATGTCTTTGTTTTAGTTTGGTTGTGCCTTTTTGGCGTTGTATGTGTCATGCCTTTTTGGTTGTCCTCTATCTTAATATCGTAGTTAGGAAAGAAAAACGATGCCAAATTGGTACACATTGGACAGTGAAATTGTGACGCCCGGATAATCAAGCTACAGTAACCTCACCCTAATGTGCCATGTCATCATGTTTTATTAAGCCAATTTTCCACTTGATGAAAGTCAGAGACACATTCAAATTTCAAATAACAAGTCAAATTCTTGCTTCTTCAAACTGTCAAATAAAAATGTTTGATAGGTTGCAAATATTCACCAAGTATTTAACATGTAAGAACCAACATCTAATGGATATTTAAATTACCCCTAGAAGTATGTAAAGTGGCCAAGTAGCACTTATTATGCCCATTTAAATGTAAGCTTAATTTCTAACATTTTCGTTTAACCTCAAACTTTTTGGGCAACACCAAAATATCGGAAAGTAATTGTGTGAGAAGTTTCAATTTTAACTAAAATCATTTAGTACCTACAATAAATACAAAATAGTAGATAAAAAGAAAAAGAAACACTTGGAAAAAAAACCTAAACTACTGGGCGCTTGGGCCCATGCTGCTTGGGAGGCCTAGCCCAGTCGCCCTTCTCCCATCTCCTGTTCACAGGAGGGCGTGGAGGCCATCCATGGCGCCCCCGGCCAGGTGCCGGCCATCCACGTCTCCCCCTCAACTACAAGACCACAGCCCCTCCCTCTGGAACCCTAGCTCACTCTCCCATCCCCCCCTCGTGCCGCTCTCTCCTTCCCCGCACGAGCCCGAAGCATTGCCGCCATGGCCTTCGTCGATCTCGCGGCCACTGTCACCCCCACGCCCCGAGACTGCGCCTAGGAGGTGCACCGACGTCCACTACGTCCTCTACGAGGACTCATTCGAGCTTTGCGCCTCTCCATCGCCGGATCCACATCGTCTTCTACCTCCGGCCATCGGAGTTCGCCGTCGATTCGTCGCCCCCTCTACGCTCTGTGACCTCGCCGGGCCTTCTTGAGCCCTCTCGGTGAGCTCCCTCTCGAAACCCCTCTCTGCCCCGCTCGTTTTGGAGCCCGTAGCCGCCGATACCATGGTCGTAGCTCCGCCGTCTGCCGTTGCCATCCGGGAGCTCGTGTTCAACCTCCTCCGCTCGAACCGGTGACACAGACGCGCTCCTGGGATCACCAGGAGGTCAACGAGCCCAACCGCAAGCCTCGCCGTGCCCCGAGGCGACGTAACCAACCTCGCCCGTAACCACCGCCACCGCATGTCGTCGTAGCGGTCGACTTCGGCCACCCCCGCGCCAACCACGGCCACCATCGGACGCGGCGCATCGCGCCCGTCCCGTAGAGCCCCCAATCACCCTCATCCGTGCCCTGTGGCGCGTTTCCGGCGAGGTCCCGTGCCGCGCCGCCGTCCATGAGGTCGCCGCCGGCGCGTCAACGCCGCCCGCCGACGTGGCCGGCCTGGGGCCACCCCCTGGGTCACTGACCCGTGGGCCCCAAGGTCCCGGCCGGCCCTGTTGACCCGGTCAACCATGCTGACTGGACCGGCCCATGCAACTGACAAATGGGGCCCACCCCCTTAATTAAAGAAATCAATTAAGCTAATTTAATTAACCTAACCTGACACTAACAGGTGGGCACACTAGTTTAACTAACTATGTTTAGTTTAGTTTTTAACTCTGTTTAACCCACTGTCTATGACAGATGGGTCCCAGGCGTCAGGTTTGACCTGTACTGGATTGTTGACTTCTGACGTCAGCATGACGTTATGCTGGCACAATAATTCTTTTCAAATTAATTAAATAAACTAATTTCAAAATATTGTTTAAAACTTTGAAAATTGATATAAAATAAACCGTAACCCGGATGAAAAAACTTTGTACATGAAAGTTGCTCAGAACGACGAGACGAAATCGGATATGCAGCCCGTTCGTCCGCCACGCGTCCCTAACATAGTGAACCTGCAACATTTCACCTCCGGTTCATCTGTCCGAAAACGCGAAACACCGGGGATACTTTCCCGGATGTTCCCCCCCTTCACCGGTATCACCCCCTACTGCGTTAGGCACACCTGGCACCGCTACTTGTTTTGGCATGCATCGATATGCATCTGTTTGCATTGTATTCATTGTTTCTTCCCCCTCTTCTCTCCGGTAGACTACGAGACTGACGCTGCTGCTGGTACCCCGATCGACTACGGTGTTGACGACCCCTCCTTGCCAGAGCAACCAGGCAAGCCCCCTCCCCCCCCCCCCTGATCACCAGATATCGCCTATTCTCCTCTATACTGCTTGCATTAGGGTAGTGTAGCATGTTACTGCTTTTCGTTAATCCTATCCTGATGCATAGCCTGACATTGTTACTACATCTGTTGATACCTTACCTGCAATCCTAAATACTTAGTATAGGATGCTAGTTTATCATCATTGGCCCTACATTCTTGTCAGTCTGCCTTGCTATACTATTGGGCCGTGATCACTCGGGAGGTGATCACGGGTATATACTATACATACATACATACTATACAGATGGTGACTAAAGTAGGGTCAGCTCGATGAGTACCCGCAAGTGATTCTGATGAGGGGGCTGAAAGGACAGGTGGCTCCATCCCGGTAGAGGTGGGCCTAGGTTCTCGACGGCCCCCGACTGTTACTTTGTGGCGGAGCGACAGGGCAGGTTGAGACCACCTAGGAGACAGGTGGGCCTGGCCCTGTTCGGCGTTCGCGGATACTTAACATGCTTAACGAGATCTTGGTATTTGATCTGAGTCTGGCTACTGGCCTATACGCACTAACCAACTACGCGGGAACAGTTATGGGCACTCGGCGTCGTGGTATCAGCTGAAGCCTTCGTGACGTCAACGACTGAGCGGCGCGCGCCGGGTTGGACTGCGTTAACGCAACTTCCTTTGTAATGGAGGTTGCTAGGTCTGCTCACCGGCCGCGTACGCAACGTGCAGGTGTGCAATGGGAGATGGGCCCAGACCCCTGCGCGCATAGGATTTAGACCGGTGTGCTGACCTCTCTGTTGTGCCTAGGTGGGGCTGTGATGTGTTGATCTTCCGAGGCCGGGCATGACCCAGTAAAGTGTGTCCGGCCAAATGGGATCGAGCGTGTTGGGTTATGTGGTGCACCCCTGCAGGGAAGTTAATCTATTCGAATAGCCGTGATCTTCGGTAACAGGACGACTTGGAGTTGTACCTTGACCTTATGACAACTAGAACCGGATACTTAATAAAACACACCCTTCCAAGTGCCAGATACAACCCGGTGATTGCTTTTCCACAGGGCGACGAGGGGAGGATCGCCGGGTAGGATTATGCTATGCGATGCTACTTGGAGGACTTCAGTCTACTCTCTTCTACATGCTGCAAGACGGAGGCTGCCAGAAGCGTAGTCTTCGACATGATTAGCTATCCCCCTCTTATTCTGGCATTCTGCAGTTCAGTCCACTGATATGGCCTTTACACATATACCCATGCATATGTAGTGTAGCTCCTTGCTTGCGAGTACTTTGGATGAGTACTCACGGTTGCTTTTCTCCCTCTTTTCCCCTTTCCCTTTTACCTGGTTGTCGCAACCAGATACTAGAGCCCAGCAGCCAGACGCCACCATCGACGACGACTCCTACTACACTGGAGGTGCCTACTACTACATGCAGGCCGCTGACGACGACCAGGAGTAGTTTAGGAGGATCCCAGGCAGGAGGCATGCGCCTCTTTCGATCTGTATCCCAGTTTGTGCTAGCCTTCTTAAGGCAAACTTGTTTAACTTATGTCTGTACTCAGATATTGTTGCTTCCGCTGACTCGTCTATGATCAAGCACTTGTATTCGAGCCCTCGAGGCCCCTGGCTTGTATTATGATGCTTGTATGACTTATTTATGTTTTAGAGTTGTGTTGTGATACCGTCCTGTGAGTCCCTGATCTTGATCATACACATTTGCGTGCATGATTAGTGTATGATTGAATCGGGGGCGTCACAAGTTGGTATCAGAGCCGACTGCCTGTAGGAATCCCCCTTTCCAACTCCTTGGCCGAAGTCGAGTCTAGACATTGCAAAACTTTTACTAACATGGATGTGTGTCTTATGGGCACACGTCGCCATTGGGTGGTAGTAGGATCTTTTATTCCTCGACCTATACTCTGGGACTCTGACATCTCTTCTATTCGGCTTAAATGATTTTCTAAAATCTAACTTTAGGTTCTCTAAAACACTTTCTCCCAGAGAGCCCCTTCAGTCCAAATGATCGCCGGCTGCACCCGAAGATTTCGAAGTTACTCTCTGATACTCTTTTGAGACCTTGTGCCCGTTGCTTTTGCAATTCCCTACCATCGAAATATCCTTATGGATAACTACCTACAATTGTCGTTCATACCTTCATCCTCAGTTGCTCTTGTTATTACAAGATGCCCTAAATTGCTCTCCGTTGTTCCAAAAATCTTTTAAGCTTACTGCCTTGCAGTTATTTACCACATGAATATCCCTATTTAAAATTCCTTGCACTTATTGAGTATCTATTCATCCCCAGTTGTTCGTATGCTTCATAAGATACTCTGAAATACTATCCGACCTTCTGAGCATCCTCTTCAAACTATTGCTCTGCAAATACTTGTATGCTTACATTATGGATGCTCCCATATCACTAGCAATGTTCACTAGTATCTTTTGACACCGTCATTTTGATCCTATTGATTCAACATGTGTGCGAATGCACATAATCATCTATCAACCCTTCTAAATTATCTTTCCGGCTCAGACGTCAATTTGAACATGAGCTGGTTCTCGACCAAACTATTTGTCATCAATTGTGCCTCTGGTCTATCCAACTTATCCATCCTTGATCAGAGCGTCTGCTTCTGATACTTTGTTTTGGAAATCATAATTCCTTTGTTATCTAAGCATCGAATTATTCCGATGTTCTATAATATGACGCACGTGCATTCTTTCTGGAGTACCGATACTCACATTAGCTCCGTTGTGGATCGCCCGATCCATTATTGGATTTCATCCGACATCGTCCTTCATATTCAATAACCTTGTGAGCCATTCCACGGGTATATAATGCCTTTTGTAAATTGTATCCTCTGCTTTGTCAAACATGCTCTACTTTCGAGCTGGTGATAATTACTCCTGATGTTTGTGGTATATGTTCATAAGATGCCCCTATGGGTTGAACCTATGCCTTCCCTAACCGTATGCACCCGAGAGTTTTCACGAGTCATACTCTTCTGGTGTTTTACCAGATAAAATTCCAACACTACAGTTATATCAAAGCGAGAGGTGAATGAAATGATATGCATTAAAGAAGTGGGAGTCGACCTTGAACTTTGTGTTCATGCCCATGGACACGATGTAGATCCTATCATGAAAGCTTCTTGTAATAATAACTATTTCCTTGATATAATATGCTTTGGTATCGGTGAATTGATCCTTTGCAATCGTGCTTCCGACCGTATGTTCTTCTTTGATCCCATTTCTCGCGCAAGTTTAAGCACTTGTCTTCTGTGGATCAATACCCCGGTCCAACCTCTACTTTGATCTGTCGTCGAGTATTACACTCTGTTATCTCGAGAATATCACCGAACTACATAACTTCTTGTGAGTTCTTCATCAACTATTATTTCTTGGTGATTCCAATTTTCTCGGGGTTTTGAGTTGTTTGTCACTTGAAATATCGATAACTGAATCGAGTCCGTTCTATTGTTCAACTACTCTTTGTAATCCTTATTACCTGCGAGTTGTACTCGCTGATGTCATTCCAACCGATTGGCTACATCATCATCGTCATGTTAAAGCTTAAACTGTGCTACCTGGTCCTTATTCCCAGAGCACAACTTTCGATGATGAGCTAAGCTTACGTCGATCTTCCTTGTCTAACCGTTCACCTCAAACAACAAGTTTGATTTCGAGTTTGTGTCATATCCGTGGTTTCAATAACTTTTCGCTCCATCCTTCCTTTTGCTTGATGTCGTCGATGAGCGATTATATCCTCATGAAACCTCTCGACAATTGTGTCATGATCATCATCAACATTCTGAGCTCTTCTAGGATATCAATTGAATTCATGATGAGAAATACCATCCTTGCCCTTGATGATTGGTGTTGTCATCAACCACATTATTGGCTTCTCTCCAACACAAACTTGTTCGTGTTCTGTGTTATACATTGAGTTCCTTGCTATCCAGCATTTCTTCTTCTTTACCTTGGAGTATTACCATATTTTATATCAAGAATGTCATGAGGATTACTCCACCTCTTAAGAATTCTTGGTATAGTGACACTTCTCACCATCACCATTCTTTCTTGGTCCCCGTGTTGCTTCTAATAAGTGAACGGTGTTGTTTGGATTCTGCCCTTCTAGCAACCCTCTTGCTTTGAAGTTAATGGTCGCCCGTTCATTCTTAGACTATTGATTATCGAATCACCATTCCGAGGTTGGTCGTGCAACCCAGCCCATATTCGGGTGCACCTTTCAACCAATGTTTAATTGTGTATGTTTTTCTCGAGCATACATCATTATACCATTTGATTTGACAAATGTTATCTCCTTCTTCACATAATTGTGGAAATCCAACTTTTGTTAATCTCGATAAATTGCCGCTGATTCCATCAGCCACCCCCTCATCCTCTCCTTAGTTTAATGATGATGAATCCTTGTCTTTGAACTCACTTCCATAGTCATTTCCCGAGAATCTTACATTGTCATTTCTTCTATGTGTGTTGCACCTATTCTTCTCGGACATCCTGAGTCTGAGGTATCATGATACCAATCGGATCTGAATCTCGGTCAGATATTATGGTTGGGACAACTTTCCAGGAGTTATGATGTTGGTTCTTAGATGACCCGGTAAGATGATGTCATGCCTAGCAACCCCCTGGCTGGAGGACCTATCATTATAATTTCTTTTGCAAGGATAACCATTCTTCCTAGAGGAAATTGTAAGACTTGTTTTATAAGTTGCTCCTGATGGATCATTTGTGTATCCAAAGTCCGGCCCTTGATTGAAACACCATATCAATGCTACCTCGAAGCATGACTATGATACCCCGCTCTTCAACAAGAACATTGGAGGCGCGATGCTAAATATTTCTTGGTCAGTTACCCAAACACTGTTGTATGGGTAACATCTTGATTAATCCTTGCCTCTTATCTGAATGGTTGGGTACTTGCTCTCCTACCCTATATGCCTTGCTCTGCTTGTACATGGGAAGGATATACTCCTTATAATTGTGTGTAATCACAATTTTCCTTTCCATTCTTTTGTTTAACCTTTCCTGAATCTGACTTAACTAAGCAAAGATAATTCCCTGCTTAGGTAGGCACCTTGTTGTACCGCTCTGTCTGTAAGACCCTGTTACTATTGTTGATGACATCCCGGTAACCATCGATGGGTGATACCTTTGCCAATTGGTTCGCCTCGTTCAACAAGAAGGAAAATTGCTCTCTCCATTCCCCGTCCTTGGTACCTACATTGTTCCCGGCATAGCTGACAAGCTATCCACTGACATGCCTCCCTATCATGGCTGTGCAAGATGTCACCACCCTTCCTACTTTCAAACCACATGGTGGGCCCATAACCCACATGTCCACAGGATCGAAACCTGACTCTTCTTTACAACCCAGATTCTAATGTATCCTTTGCACTTGGCTTTGTATGTGATTGAGGAGCTAAATGTTATACCATTATTCATCCTAGAATCAGATACCATGTTATTCTCATTGTTCAAACCCCCATTCCAGCTTCTGTCTAGTCATCAAATGTTTGCCTACCCATTTGAAACTTTGGTACCATCGTATATTGCGCTCAGCGAATTCACTGAAATACAACTCGTGGGGAACCTTGTGTATTTTCCATTGAGTTCACCGTCAGATGCCCAGCTTTGTGGAGATGCGTTCTTTCGGAGTTTTTCCCCTTAGTCGCGTTCGTAGGATGATGGAGATCCCGAAGAAAGGATGACGACTTGATCATGCTGACTTGAAGCAGAGAAATGAAGACATCAACGTAAGGGATCAACCTGTTCGAAAGAGCAACCAAAGACAAGAAGATCCATTAGGATTTCGTAACTAAAACTTTCCCCCTTACACCCCTCTTAAATCTCGGGACGAGATTTCTTGTAGTGGAGGATAATTGTGATGCCCGGATAATCAAGCTACAGTAACCTCACCCTAATGTGCCATGTCATCATGTTTTATTAAGCCAATTTTCCACTTGATGAAAGTCAGAGACACATTCAAATTTCAAATAACAAGTCAAATTCTTGCTTCTTCAAACTGTCAAATAAAAATGTTCGATAGGTTGCAAATATTCACCAAGTATTTAACATGTAAGAACCAACATCTAATGGATATTTAAATTACCCCTAGAAGTATGTAAAGTGGCCAAGTAGCACTTATTATGCCCATTTAAATGTAAGCTTAATTTCTAACATTTTCGTTTAACCTCAAACTTTTTGGGCAACACCAAAATATCGGAAAGTAATTGTGTGAGAAGTTTCAATTTTAACTAAAATCATTTAGTACCTACAATAAATACAAAATAGTAGATAAAAAGAAAAAGAAACACTTGAAAAAAAACCTAAACTACTGGGCGCTTGGGCCCATGCTGCTTGGGAGGCCTAGCCCAGTCGCCCTTCTCCCATCTCCTGTTCACAGGAGGGCGTGGAGGCCATCCATGGCGCCCCCGGCCAGGTGCCGGCCATCCACGTCTCTCCCTCCACTACAAGACCACAGCCCCTCCCTCTAGAACCCTAGATCACTCTCCCATCCCCCCTCGTACCGCTCAATCCTTCCCCGCACGAGCCCGAAGCATTGCCGCCATGGCCTTCGTCGATCTCGCGGCCACTGTCACCCCCACGCCCCGAGACCGCGCCTAGGAGATGCGTCGTCGTCCACTACGTCCTCTACGAGGACTCATTCGAGCTCTGCGCCTCTCCATCGCCGGATCCACATCGTCTTCTACCTCCGGCCATCGGAGCTCGCCGTCGATTCGTCGCCCCCTCTACGCTCCGTGACCTCGCCGGGCCTTCTTGAGCCCTCTCGGTGAGCTCCCTCTCGAAACCCCTCTCTGCCCCGCTCGTTTTGGAGCCCGTAGCTGTCGATACCATGGCCGTAGCTCCGCCGTCCGCCATTGCCATCCGGGAGCTCGTGTTCAACCTCCTCCGCTCGAACCGGTGACACAGACACACTCCTGGGATCACCAGGAGGTCAACGAGCCCAACCGCAAGCCCCGTAGTGCCCCGAGGCGACGTAACCAACCTCGCCCGTAACCACCGCCACCGCACGTCGTCGTAGCGGTCGACTCCGGCCACCCCCGCGCCAACCACGGCCACCATCGGACGCGGCGCATCGCGCCCGTCCCGTAGAGCCCCCAATCACCCTCAGCCGTGCCCTGTGGCGCATTTCCGGCGAGGTCCCGTGCCGCGCCGCCGTCCTGGAGGTCGCCGCCGGCGCGTCAACGCCGCCCGCCGACGTGGCCGGCCTGGGGCCACCCCTTGGGTCACTGACCCGTGGGCCCCAAGGGCCCGGCCGGCCTGTTGACCCGGTCAACCATGCTGACTGGACCGGCCCATGCAACTGACAAATGGGGCCCACCCCCTTAATTAAAGAAATCAATTAAGCTAATTTAATTAACCTAACCTGACACTAACAGGTGGGCCCACTAGTTTAACTAACTATGTTTAGTTTAGTTTTTAACTCTGTTTAACCCACTTTCTATGACAGATGGGTCCCAGGCGTCAGGTTTGACCTGTACTGGATTGTTGATTGCTGACGTCAGCATGACGTTATGCTGGCACAATAATTCTTTTCAAATTAATTAAATAAACTAATTTCAAAATATTGTTTAAAACATTGAAAATTGATATAAAATAAACCGTAACCCGGATGAAAAAACTTTGTACATGAAAGTTGCTCAGAACGACGAGACGAAACTGGATACGCAGCCGTTCGTCCGCCACGCGTCCCTAGCATAGTGAACCTGCAACATTTCACCTCCGATTCATTTGTCCGAAAACGCGACACACCGGGGATACTTTCCCGGATGTTCCCCCCCTTCACCGGTATCACCCCCTACTGCGTTAGGGCACACCTGGCACCGCTACTTGTTTTGTCATGCATCGATATGCATCTGTTTGCATTGTATTCATTGTTTCTTCCCCCTCTTCTCTCCGGTAGACTACAAGACTGACGCTGCTGCTGGTACCCCGATCGACTACGGTATTGACGACCCCTCCTTGCTAGAGCAACCAGGAAAGCCCCCCCCCCCCTTGATCACCAGATATCACCTATTCTCCTCTATACTGCTTGCATTAGGGTAGTGTAGCATGTTACTGCTTTCCGTTAATCCTATCCTGATGCATAGCCTGACATTGTTACTACATCTGTTGATACCTTACCTGCAATCCTAAATACTTAGTATAGGATGCTAGTTTATCATCATTGGCCCTACATTCTTGTCAGTCTGCCTTGCTATACTATTGGGTTGTGATCACTCGGGAGGTGATCACGGGTATATACTATACATACATACATACTATACAGATGGTGACTAAAGTCGGGTCAGCTCGATGAGTACCCGCAAGTGATTCTGATGAGGGGGCTGAAAGGACAGGTGGCTCCATCCCGGTAGAGGTGGGCCTGGGTTCCCGACAGCCCCCGACTGTTACTTTGTGGCGGAGCGACAGGGCAGGTTGAGACCACCTAGGAGACAGGTGGGCCTGGCCCTGTTCGGCGTTCGCGGATACTTAACACGCTTAACGAGATCTTGGTATTTGATCTGAGTCTGGCTACTGGCCTATACGCACTAACCAACTACGCGGGAATAGTTATGCGCACTCGGCTTCGTGGTATCAGCCGAAGCCTTCGTGACGTTAGCGACTGTGCGGCGCGCGCCGGGTTGGACTGCGTTAACGCAACTTCCTTTGTAATGGAGGTTGCTAGGTCTGCTCATCGGCCGCGTACGCAACATGCAGGTGTGCAATGGGCGATGGGCCCAGACCCCTGCGCGCATAGGATTTAGACTGGCGTGCTGACCTCTCTGTTGTGCCTAGGTGGGGCTGTGACGTGTTGATCTTCCGAGGCCGGGCATGACCCAGGAACGTGTGTCCGGCCAAATGGGATCGAGCGTGTTGGGTTATGTGGTGCACCCCTGCAGGGAAGTTAATCTATTCGAATAGCTGTGATCTTCGGTAACAGGACGACTTGGAGTTGTACCTTGACCTTATGACAACTAGAACCGGATACTTAATAAAACACACCCTTCCAAGTGCCAGATACAACCCGGTGATCGCTTTTCCATGGGGTGACAGGGGAGGATCGCCGGGTAGGATTATGTTATGCGATGCTACTTGGAGATGCTACTTGGAGGACTTCAGTCTACTCTCTTCTACATGCTGCAAGACGGAGGCTGCCAAAAGCGTAGTCTTCGACATGATTAGCTACCCCCCTCTTATTCTGGCATTCTACAGTTCAGTCCACTGATATGGCCTTTACACATATACCCATGCATATGTAGTGTAGCTCCTTGCTTGCGAGTACTTTGGATGAGTACTCACGGTTGCTTTTCTCCCTCTTTTCCCCTTTCCCTTTTACCTGGTTGCCGCAACCAGATACTGGAGCCCAGGAGCCAGACGCCACCATCGACGACGACTCCTACTACACTAGAGGTGCCTACTACTACATGCAAGCCGCTGACAACGACCAGGAGTAGTTTAGGAGGATCCCAGGCAGGAGGCCTGCGCCTCTTTCGATATGTATCCCAGTTTGTGCTAGCCTTCTTAAGGCAAACTTGTTTAACTTATGTCTGTACTCAGATATTGTTGCTTCCGCTGACTCGTCTATGATCGAGCACTTGTATTCGAGCCTTCGAGGCCCCTGGCTTGTATTATGATGCTTTTATGACTTATTTATGTTTTAGAGTTGTGTTGTGATACCGTCCCGTGAGTCCCTGATCTTGATCGTACATATTTGCGTGCATGATTAGTGTACGATTGAATCGGGGGCGTCACAGAAATAGTTATAACATTTTCTAAATTCATGAATTTTTTTTTTTGCATATTGTCATTTTTTTTTACCAAAACATACAAGATACATGGTATGGCCTCACGTGCATTGGGTATTTTTTGTCTAAATGCCCATGTCTTTTTTAACAAGGTAAGTGGAGTTTTCACAAATTTTCCAAATTAAACAATAGAATGCGTACTTTCTTGCCAAAAGATCGAGAACTATTATAAAACTTCATCAGAAGTACAAAGCACCTTAAATATAACAGAAGTTAATATTGTAAAAAAAATTAGTTAGGAGTGTATTCCTTATTCAACGAGAATTGTTTTTTACAATTTTAGATGTTGAATGTTATCTAATGGTTTATGAGACATCAATATTGCACATTTGAGGAATCATGCGAGTACTGGTTTAAGGACAATTTTATATCTCCGGAGCTGAATCGTGCAATAAAATTTGTGTAACTGTAGGGCTTGGTAATATTCTACTACATGTCAGTCAGTTTAGAAATAGAGAAGGCGAGAAAACCGGGAAATGTGAAATCCGATTGAATTTCTGAAGGAGAGCTTCATGGGCTTCCCATTATCCCCTTGCTCCCAGCCAGCTAGCCCACACAGACCACTGGCCCAGAGTTTTGAGCCCACCTCAACCGAGACATCCTTTCCGCAGAAAAACACAGGGCGGGAGCTCCTAATTGGCACTATAAACGGGGAGCTCCTATACGGCGCTGCAGGCGCCCGTTCACGCTCCTGGCGCCTGCAGCGCCCCGCACTGGGCCAGCCCACGAAGATGTGCAGACCCGCGAACGAAAAAAACTCGCAAAAAAATGGGGGGGGGGGGGGGGGGGGGGAAGTTGCTTTGCACAGGTTTCGAACTCCCCACATAGCGCTAACGCACAGGTACCACCATCCACACGAACTACTTGCCTTTTGTGTTTAGTAACAGAGGCAAATGCCCAATAATAAGTACGCAGCGCTATATATATTGAACTGAACCATTCATCTACTGTACCACATAATTCTTTTGAATTATTTGGGAAAAGAGAAAAAGTTCACAAAACTAAAAATAGTTCATTGATTTTTAAAGTAAGTTCATCTATTTTGCAATAAAGTTCATC
This sequence comes from Triticum aestivum, assembly GCF_018294505.1. Lineage (NCBI taxonomy): Eukaryota > Viridiplantae > Streptophyta > Magnoliopsida > Poales > Poaceae > Triticum > Triticum aestivum. The sequence continues at coordinate 769,819,387 of NC_057801.1, forward strand.
AAATTTGGAAAATGTTCATAGATTTTTAAAAAGAAAAAAACTTAAATTTGGAAGATTTTCATTGAATTTGACAAAGGTTCATCAATTTTGATAAAAAGTTCAGCGGTTTTGAAATACGTTCATCGAATTTGAAATTGATATTCAAAAAAAGTTCAGTGATTTTCGAAAAAAGTTTATCAAATTTCAAATAAAAGTTCATCAAACCAAAAAAAGTTCACTGACTTTAAAAAAAGGTCACTGAATTTAAAAAAAAAGTTCAACGTATTTTAAAAAAGTTCAACGATTTTCAAAAAGTTCATCTATTTCTATAAAAGTTCATTGAATTTGAAAAAGTTCATGAATTGGGAAAAAACAGTTCATCAAATTTGAAAAAAAGTTCATGGATTTAAAAAAGGTTCATGTAATCTCAAAAAGTTTGTCGTTTTTGAAAAATAGTTCATCAATTTTTTTAACACGAAATTCTTTTAAAAATCACGCATTAAAAAGGAAAAAGGAAAAATGGAATAAAACCATCCGTAAACTAAACCGCAAACCGGGGAAAACCATTTTGGGAAGGTTCAACAAACTTGAAAAAAGTTCGTCGAATTTAAAAAGAGTTCATTGATTTTGAAAAAAGTTTATCGATTTTGAAAAAAAGTTCGTCCCTTTGAAAAAAGTTCATCAAAATTGAAAAAAAGTTCATAAAACAGAAAAAGGATTGAGAACTTGAAAAATAATATTCCGCGAATTTAAGAAAACAAAAAAAGAAAAAGAAAAACCGAGCACACCGTCCAGAAAAGTAGCAAACTGGAAAAACCTGGACAAGAAGAATAAAAAGAAAGCAAAGAAGAAACAAAGCACATGTACTATGGTGGTCTAGTGGTTCGAAGGTAAGAGAATAAACCGTGTCTTCTTCGTAGCGTTGAGGTCACGTGTTCGATTCCCAGGGAAGCACCTTTTTTTGTTTCTTTAAAAAGACAAAACGAAAGAAAACTGGGCCGGCCCAAAGCACCGCGAGCGGGAGGGTACTGCAGGCGCCGGTTTGCAAAATTGCCTATAACCGGCGCCTGTGGTGCTAAATAGGATTCCCCCTATAAACGCCGACACCCGATACTGGCGCTCATGTGCGCACAGTCATGGGCCTCGCCGCTCGATCGTATTGGACTAGTCACGGTTGACCAGTACCATTGACTACTGAAAAAGAAACGAAATAAATAAAAGATTAAAAAAAAGGAAAAGTTCGTGAATTAATAAAAGGTTCATCAACTTTGAAAAAAATATCATCAAAATTCAAAAAACTTAATGAATTAGAAAAAATTTCATCGAATTTTAAAAAAATCATCAAATTTAAAAAAAGTTCATTGATTTCAAAGAAAAAGTTCATCTAATTTAAAATACTCATCTAATTTAGAAGAAGTTCATTAATTTTGAAAAACAAGTTCATCGAATTTGAAAAACTCAAAATTCCATAATAAGGTAAAGAAATAAAAAGAAAAAATAAAGAAAATAAACAGGAAAAGAAAGAAAACCCACACAAAACCGGTCAAGGAAAAAATCACAATTAGAATAAAAAAATGTCTTGAAGCTTCCCAAAAATCCGGGCTTCCGTGAACTGTGGAAAGAACAAATATAAGAAAATAATAACCTGGCCACAAGTGTTGTGATGTCCTAGTGGTTAGGTCGTGTCACTCTGGAAGTAAAGGTCAGGAGTTCGATCGCCCGCATGGAGTTAGCTCTCGCTGAAATGGTCGACCCAGGACGGTGGCCCGGGCCAACTTACGCAAGTCAACTAACACTTTCTGTCGTTTGTTTCAACTTTTATTTTATTTTTTAATTTTACTTTTTATCTTTCTTTACACTATAAAAAAATTTAAACATATACATTGCAAAATATACTTTTCGTAATGTTTTCAACAATGTTAGTCATGCATTTCAAAAATGTTGAATGTGTAGAGAAAAAATGTTGATCATGTTTATGAAAATTTTATACAAAAAATATATAATGTGTGTGAAAAAGTTGTCCATCTATCTAAAATATGTTAATCAATTATTTATAAATGTTGAAAATTTATTTAAAAACTGTAATCAAGTGTTTCGAAAATATTGAATGTGTATAAAAAATGTTGGCCATGTGTTAAAAAAATGATGAAATTCTTTTATCACATCTGTGAAAATGTTAATGAAGCATTTTTTAAAATATTGAAAAAAGCATTTTAAAAATTTTAATCAAGCATTTTAAAAATTTAGAATGTGTATATAAAATGCTTCATTTTAACATATGTCAAATGCTTTTTATCTTTCTTTACACTATAAAAAATTCTAAACATATACATTGCAAAATATACTTTTTTATTTGCACATTTTAACATATGTCAAATGCTTTTTATCTTTCTTTATCAAGCATTTTAAAATTTTAGAACGTGTATATAAAAAGTAATCATGCATTTAGAAAAAAATGTTAATATTACATTTGAAAAATGTCGATAAAGCATTTGACATATGTTAAAATGTGCAAATAAAAAATGTTGACAATGTATTAGAAAATATTAATCTTGTATAACAAATATTATCCAAGTATTTGATAAACTTTAATGTTTGTAAAGGAAGAAATTTTACCATTTATTCAAAAAATATTAATCTTGTATTTTAAAAATGTCAATTGAACATTAAAAAAAATGTAGATCATGTATTCCAAATGGGCGACCCAAGACGGTGGGCCGGGCCAACTTACGCAAGTCAACTAACACTTTCTTTCGTTTGTTTCAACTTTTATTTTCTTTTTTTAATTTTACTTTTTATCTTTCTTTACACTATAAAAATTTTTAAACATATACATTGCAAAATATACTTTTCGTAATGTTTTCAACAATGTTAGTCATGCATTTCAAAAATGTTGAATGTGTAGAGAAAAAATGTTGATCATGTTTATGAAAATTTTATACAAAAAATATATAATGTGTGTGAAAAAGTTGTCCATCTATCTAAAATATGTTAATCAATTATTTATAAATGTTGAAAATTTATTTAAAAACTGTAATCAAGTGTTTCAAAAATATTGAATGTGTATAAAAAATGTTGGCCATGTGTTAAAAAAATGATGAAATTCTTTTATCACATCTGTGAAAATGTTAACAGTACTCGCCTAAGTGTTTAAAATCCTACCGAGTGGTGAGTCTGCCTCTCACTCGGGGGCTCAGTTGCAGTCCAGTACTCACCTAAGTGTTTAAAATCCTACCGAGTGGTGAGTCTGCCTCTCACTCGGGGGCTTAGCTGCAGTCCAGTACTCGCCTAAGTGTTCGAAATCCTGTCGAGTGGTGAGTCTGCCTCTCACTCGGAGGCTTAGCTGCAGCCCAGCACTCGCCTAAGTACGAAATTCGTTCCTACCCGCGAGGACGACGAGGTGCAGGTCGACTGTTACCCTCTCCTTCGAGCTTCGGTACAAATACAACATGCGCTCCGTAAGGATGACGAGGTGCAGGTCGAATACTACCTTTTCTTTCAAGCTTCGGCACAAATACAACATGCGCTCTGCAAGGACGACGAGGTGCAGGTCGACTGCTACCTTCTCCTTCAAGCTATGGCACAAATACAACGTGCGCTCTGCAAGAACGACAAGGTGCAGGTCGACTACTACCTTCTCCTTCGAGCTTCGGCACAAATACAACATGCGCTCTGCAAGGACGACGAGGTGCAGGTCGACTGCTACCTTCTCCTTCGAGCTCCGACACAAATACAATGTGCACTCCATCCCGACCCGCAAGGACGCAAGTCGACTTCAATCTGTGCTCCAACCTGCATGAGTACGTACAAAGCACTAAAATATACTCCGAGTGGAGAACAAGGTTCGCTTGAAGACAAACGCAAGCATATTCAACGGCAAAGCCAAGTTCAGATAGCATCCTACGGGTCCAGAAGTGCTCAAGCATCAAGCCTGTTAAAGTTTATCGGTTACAGAATCACTCGGCATTCCGAGGCAAATTTAAGGCATCAAGCATAGATTTTTTACTCCTCCGGTGGAGGACTGGAAGGCGCGACGAACTGGTCCAGGTCGATTCCATCTGCAATCCGAGTGGCATCGACGATAAAGGTCTCCATGAAAGATTGGAAGTCATGCTTCTTGGTATTGGCCACCTTGAGGGACGCCAGCTTTTCCTCTCATGCATCCTTGCAGTGAACACGGACCAGAGATAAAGCAACACCAGCACCACACCTGGCAGAGGACTTCTTCCATTCTTGCACTCGACCTGGAACTTCATTCAGTCGAGTCATCAGAGACTCGAGGTCAAGTTGAAGCGTCTCTCTCTGCCAGAGTGTCATGTCGATCCGCGACGTCGCAACTTTCAGACGAGCAAGATAGTCAACCACTCCAGCGACACGAGACTCCAGTCGAAGCACGTTCATAGCAGTTTCATCCTTCACTGGAGAGTTGATCGGATCCAAACCTATCTCCACTCGACTGGTCTCCTCCTCGAAATTTTGGCAGAATTCTGTACACACAAGTCAAAGATAAACCAGCAGTTCTGCGACGAGTCGACGATAGCAGGTCAGTCGGGTGGGAGAGATTACCTTCAAGCATGAGGAACAACTTCTGGGCGAGCCCTCCCAGATAAGCTTCCAGATCATTCTTCTTCCCCACTAGCTCACTAGCCTTGTCACTCAGAGCAATCTTGTCGTTCTTCACATGCCTGACTTCCTTGTTGGCCGCGTCGAGAGCAGCTTTTAGGTTGGCATTCTCTTCTTCAAGTTTGCCGACTGAAGCCAGCTTCTCTTCCGCAAGCCTCATTTTATCCAAAGCAGCCTTCTGCGCCTCAGCAAGTTCCTGGTCCTTCTTGTTTAGAGCCACCTTCGTTTTTTCTGCAAAATGACAAGGAGTTCAGAATCAATAATGAGCAGAAGGACGAAAACAGTCGTCAAGTTCTCACCAATCGTACTTGTTGCCTCGTCCTTTGCTTTCTGAAAGTTCTCTTGAACAAGCTTCAAATCAAGGTCGAGCTGGATATGTTTCTTTTCCAGCTCAGTATAACGGGACATGGGCTCGCAAGATTTCTGCAAAGAGTCAGTCGACAGATATTAAAGAGAAGTTATTTCCGAGTAACTAAGAGAAAAACCGTAGCATTTCTAAGACTACAGTCGAATCAAAATATTCAACAATAGTCTCAGGGACTACACCCAGTGGGTGCACTCAGCGTGCCCCCACTAGTTCTATCGACCTAATCTGATCAGTCGACCGAGAGGAACAAAGAGATCTCATCATGATCTAAAAAGAGAGAGAGAGAGAGAGAGAGTTCTTCAGACTAGAGTCGACTGCCAGCAGTCCACAATAGTCTCGGGGACTACACCCAGTGGGTGCACTCAGCGTGCCCTCACCGGTTCTAATGTTCCACTCGACATGGTCTGACCAGACCGAGTGAAGAAATTTAAACTACAAAGACTATAGTCGACTGCCAGCAGTCCACCATAGTCTCGGGGACTACACCCAGTGGGTGCACTCAGCATGCCCCCACCAGTCTACAAATTCAATTGACACACCCAGTGGGTGTACATATGCAAAGATTTTTGGAAAGGAAGTCTTGAGATAACATATCCGAACAGAACAGGCGGTTACCAACTAACCTGGACGTTGCTCTGAAGGGCTGAGCTTGCATCATAGGCCGCTTGGCTGGCTTCCCGGATCGCCTTCACCTGCTCCATCATAATCCCCGCCTGGCGTATAGCCTCCTTAGCAGCACCCGCTTGATCCTCTGGGACGTGGTGTGTGGCGAAAAGGGAGGGTGGTTCAGCAGTCGACGACGAAGGCCAGGCACTCGTCAGCGACACAGCGAAGGTCACAGAATGCCGAGTGATGTCGCCTCCTTCTTGAACCTGTACCTCAGGTGCTGACGCAGTCCGAGTGGCCTTGCCAGCTGGGGCCTTTCTATTCTTCCTCGCCCTCAGTGGCACCTCGTCATCGTCATCAGGGAGATCAATGACGTGATGAGGAGCTGCAAGATAAATCCAGAGTTGAAAACAAAGATTCAATTGACTAGAAGTGAAACTACACAGAGCGTACCAGGATTGGAGGTAGCAGCGTCTTCCATCTCTTGATCGTCATTCTTGGTGGAGGTCTCGGAGGTAGCGGCACTGCAGATTTCGGAAATCAGTCGGTTCATCAACGAGTCAACCAAGAGTCTACCCATGCTAAACAAGGAAACACGAGTTCTGTTGTTACCCTGAAATCGTGGGAATGGCCACCTTCATCTTGGGTAGGGCCTTCGACGGCTTCAGCGACGCAGCTCGGGGATGCTTCGGAGCTTTTTTAGTCGGAGCAGGGGAAGACGTCCGAGGGCGTTTCGCCGACTGTCCCGCAAGCATAGTTGCTTTGCCACGCTCGACCGAGGGGTCGTGGGAGAGCTTGGATCGCCTTTTCGTGCGAGAAGGGTCGGCTTACTCCTCCTCTTCCTCCTCCTCTTCCCCCTCCTCTCCACCAGAGTTGTCATCATCTTCGTCCCACTCAGCGTCAGACTACCACTCCTCCTGGCTTTCGCCTCCACTCGCCTCCTCCTCTTCGACCTGTTCTTGCGCCCCGTTGGGCATCGAGTACATCTCAGTGGTGACCTGGAAAACGACAAGCAAAGCGAAAGTCACTCGACTGACTTCTAACAAAAACGGAATGAAGGAAGCAGGATCACAGTCGGAGAAACAGAGTCGTACCTTGTCTAGCTCGTATGATTGGTCGAGAGGAGGAATCCTCCTGGCCCCTCGGGGGTTGTCTTTATTTCCAGTGATGGCAGTCATCCACCTCTCCAGCGTGGCACCCTCGACCTCCTCCGGGTGGACCCGAGTGGTGTCTTCGGTGCCAGAATACATCCACATCGGATGATCTCGGTATTGAAGAGGATGGATGCATCGTCTAAGGAAGACTTCCAGGAGATCCATGCCGGTCACCCCGTCACGGATGAGTTGAACTACGCGCTCGACCAACACTCTAACCTGCGCTTTCTCTTCTGGGATCACTTTCAAAGAAGAAGGCTTCCCCACTCGGTCCATGGAAAAAGGAGGAAGTCCAGTCGACTGCCCTGGCATCGGCTGGTCTTTGCAGTAAAACTAGGTCGACTGCCATCCACGAACCGACTCGGGAAGGACCATGGCGCTTTTTCCCCTCATCTGAACTCCGAGGCCCCCGCACATCTGAATCACTTGGGTTCTCTCATCACTCGGATTGGCCTTTTTCACCGTCTGTGAGCGACAGGTGAAAATGTGCTTGAAGAGACCCCAATGTGGCCGACAACCCAGGAAGTTCTCACACAACGACATGAAAGCAGCAAGATAAATGATAGAGTTTGGTGTGAAATGATGGAGTTGTTCCCCAAAGAAGTTCAGAAATCCCCGACAGAAAGGGTGAGGAGGCAAAGAAAATGCACGATCGACGTGAGTGGCCAAGAGGACACACTCACCCTCCTGAGGTTGCGGCTCCCACTCGTTCCCAGGAAGCCTTGCTGATCCTTGAGGGATCAGTCCCTCATCGGCCAGGTCGTCAAGGTCCTTCTGACGGATCGTCGAGCGGATCCAGTCGCCCTGGATCCAGCCCCGCGGCAGGCCGGTCCTTGACGAAGATCCGCCCCGACTGGTCGCCCTTCCCTTCGCCTTCGTCGTCGCCTTCTTCGCCCGCTCCAAAGTCGTCGTCTTCTCCTTCACCACCGTTGCCGGCAAGGCGTGCACGAAGCAGCGGCGCTAGGGCGGTGGCGAGCGTGGCAGATGAATCTGGAGAAGAGAGAAGAAAATTAGGATGCACTGTTCAAAACCCCCGCCCGACACCTTATATAAGGCCGCTTCTGAGTGGCTGACACGTAGGCCCGGGCGATCCTGTCAAATCCCGCAACAGTCGCGCGCGCGGTACGTGGCAAAAAAGTTGGCGCGGAGATCTAGGCGTCCCTACCTTATCCCGTCCGATTGCTGCGGCCTCGCCCCATCCCGCGCACTTCCCAAAATTTGAATCCCACAAAATCCGCGGGTTGCAGAACAACTCGTCAGATGGAAGATCTCCCCCACTCTGTCACTCGTAGCTCTCTAAGCGAAAACTTCACTCGACAGATACAAAGAATGGATCAAGGCGACTGAAAAAGAAGTTGGTGTCGTCACCTAAAGCTCATTGATCCAAGACAAGACATACTCTTAGCACGAGAAATAGGTCGGAATAATTCTCAACTCCTTCCCCACTCAAACCTCGATCCATTCGGGGGCTAATGATGGAGTCATATACCTAGGGTAGGGTCACGGACCCGTCCAAACTACCCTACCCAAGGACATCTCTAGAAGAAACCACCTGTCAGTCGACCTAGAGGTGTTCCACTCGACAGAATCGAGGACACTCGACCATGAAGTTAATCACTCAACTATGAAGCCAACCACTCAACGGCCAGGAGACCTAAAATCACTCTGCATGTAACGGTCTGTCATTAAGTAGCCTTTATGGTCTTCATAGCACTTTATGTGGGCGTTACCAGTAACCCCCAGTCTTAATGTACTTTAAACCCTACATAACTGAGGGCTGGAGGGGTTTGGCGGACTCTATATAAGTCACCCCCCTCCTCAGTGTAAAGGGTTCGCACCCCTGTAACTCATACGCATATAATCCAGTCGACCGCCTCCGGGCTCCGAGACGTAGGGCTGTTACTTCCTCCGAGAAGGGCCTGAACTCGTAAATCTCTTGCGTATACAACTACTCCATAGCTAGGATCTTGCCTCTCCATTAGTACCCCCTACACTACTGTCAGACTTAGAACCATGACACTCAGCGGGACCTATTTCAGCAATAAGCAAACAGAAAGTTGGCCAGGCAAACTCAGTGGGATCGATAACTCATTTTGGTAAGACCGAAGCGTTACAAAGGGAAATGGAGAGTTTGCAATCCCATCTCGGTGAGACCGAAATCCCTGTCGGTGAGACCAAACTAATTAGGGTTTCTAGCAGTGGCTATGTCAAAGGAACTCGGTGGTGCCGGATAGATCAAATCGGTGGGGCCGAGTTTGACTTTAGGTTTTGGACATATTTGGAATAGAGAAAGTGGTTGAGGGCTTTGGAGCATATCACTAAGCATTTTGAGCAAGTAGACCATTGCGCAACACCTCATCCCCTTTTAATAGTATTGACTTTTCCAATGGACATAATGTGATCTTGGATCACTAAAATGGAAATGAAGAGTCTTCAGATTTTGCCAATCTTTGTCCTTAGCATTTTGAAGGGGTTCCACATCCTCTTGTCCATGCCACGCCACCGTTGAACTTTCTGAAATATACTAGATAAAGGTATTAGCCCAACAAGAGATATATGGACATTAATTACCAAAATCGCCCAGGGAGCACTTGTGCTTTCAGTCTCCCTCTTTTTGGTAATTGATTACAACATGCATCAAAGCTTTAGATAAGGATATGAAGAGTAACAAGTAAAGCTTTGGAAAGACATGTAACATGCATAGGCTCCCCCTACATATATGCAATCTGTTGGGGAACGTAGTAATTTCAAAAAAAATCCTACGCACACACAGGATCATGGTGATGCATAGCAACGAGAGGGGAGAGTGTGTCCACGTACCTTCGTAGACCGAAAGCGGAAGCGTTAGCACAACACAGTTGATGTACTCATACGTCTTCACGATCCGACCGATCCAAGTACCGAACGCACGGCACCTCCGAGTTCAGCACATGTTCAACTCGATGACGTCCCTCGAACTCCGATCCAGCCGAGCTTTGAGGGAGAGTTCCGTCAGCATGACGGCGTGGTGACGATGATGATGTTCTACCGATGCAGGGCTTCGCCTAAGCACGGCTATGATATTATCGAGGTGGACTATGGTGGAGGGGGGCACCGCACACGGCTAAGAGATCCAGGGGATCAATTGTTGTGTCCATGGGGTGACCCCCTCCTCCGTATATAAAGGAGGGGAGGAGGGGACCGGCCATGAGGAGGAGGCGCGCCCAAGGGGGGAGTCCTACTCCCACCGGGAGTAGGACTCCTCCTTTTCCTACTTGGAGAGGGAGAGGGAAGGAAGAGGAAGGAGGGAGGAAGGAAAGGGGGGGCTTCCAATTCGGATTGGGCTTGGGGGGAGGGGGGCGCACCCTCCCTTGCTCCTTTCCCCTCCTTTCCACTAATGCCCATTAAGGCCCATATACCTCTCGGGGGGTTCCGATAACCTCCCGGTGCTCCGGTATTATCCCGATCTCACCCGGAACCATTCCGGTGTCCAAATGTAGTCATCCAATATATCGATCTTTACGTCTCGACCATTTAGAGACTCCTCGTCATGTCCGTGATCACATCCGGGACTCCGAACTACCTTTGGTACATCAAAACACATAAACTCATAATATAACCGTCATCGAACTTTAAGCGTGCGGACCCTACGGGTTCGAGAACTATGTACACATGACCGAGACACGTCTCCGGTCAATAACCAATAGAGGAACCTGGATGCTCATATTGGCTCCCACATATTCTACGAAGATCTTTATCGGTCAAACCGCATAACGACATACGTTGTTCCCTTTGTCATCGGTATGTTACTTGCCCGAGATTCGTTCGTCGGTATCTCAATACCTAGTTCAATCTCGTTACCGTCAAGTCTCTTTACTCATTCCGTAATGCTTCATCCCTCAACTAACTCATTAGTCACATTGGTTGCAAGGCTTATAGTGATGTGCATTATCGAGTGGGCCCAGAGATACCTCTCCTACAATCAGAGTGACAAATCCTAATCTCAAAATACGCCAACCCAACAAGTACCTTCGGACACACCTGTAGAGCACCTTTATAATCACCCACTTATGTTGTGACGTTTGGTAGCACACAAAGTGTTCCTCCGGTAAACGGGAGTTGCATAACCTCATAGTCATAGGAACATGTATAAGTCATGAAGAAAGCAATAGCAACATACTAAATGATCAAGTGCTAAGCTAACGGAATGGGTCATGTCAATCACATCATTCTCCTAATGATGTGATCCCTTTAATCAAATGACAACTCTTTGTCCATGGCTAGGAAACTTAACCATCTTTGATTAACGAGCTAGTCAAGTAGAGGCATACTAGTGACAGTCAGTTTGTCTATGTATTCACACATGTATCATGTTTCCGGTTAATACAATTCTAGCATGAATAAGAAACATTTATCATGATATAAGAAATAAATAATAACTTTATTATTGCCTCTAGGGCATATTTCCTTCAGTCTCCCACTTGCACTAGAGTCAATAATCTAGTTCACATCACCATGTGATTTAACACCAATATCCACATCTGTATGTGGTTAACACCCATAGTTCACATTGTTATGTGACCAACACCCGAAGGGTTTACTAGAGTCAATAATCTAGTTCACATCGCTATGTGATTAACACCCAAAGAGTACTAAGGTATGATCATGTTTTGCTCGTGAGAGAAGTTTAGCCAACGGGTTTGTCACATTCAGAGCCATATGTATCCTGCAAATATTCTATGTCTGCAATGCTCTACACGGAGCTATTCTAGTTAATTTCTCCCACTTTCAATATGTATCCAGATTGAGACTTAGAGTCATCTGGATAAGTGTAAAAGCTTGCATCGATGTAACTCTTTACGACGAACTCTTTATCTTGCCCATAAGGCACGGTTCGCAAGCATCAAATGATTCATAATCAAGTGATTCCAAAAGTCCATCAGCATGGAGTTTCTTCATGCGCTTTACACCGATATGACCCAAACGGCAGTGCCACAAATATGTTGCACTATCATTATCAACTTTGCATCTTTTGGCATCAATATTATGCATATGTGTGTTACTACGATCAAGATTCAATAAACCATCAAAATTGGGTGTATGACCATCGAAGGTTTTATTCATGTAAACAAAATAAAAATTTATTCTCAGTCTTAGATGAATAATCGTATCGCAATAAACATGATCAAATCATATTTATGCTCAACGCAAGCGCCAAATATCATTTATTTAGGTTCAACACTAATCCCGAAAGTATACGGAGTGTGCGATGATGATCATATCAATCTTGGAACCACTTCCAACACACATCATCACTACACCCTCAACTAGTCTCTGTTTATTCTGTAACTCCTTTTTCGAGTTACTAATATTAGCAACTGAACAAGTATCAAATACCCAGGGGCTACTATAAAGACTAGTAAGGTACACATCAACAACCTGTATATCAAATATACCCTTGTTCACTTGCCATTCTTCTTATCCACCAAATATTCAGGGCATTTTTGCTTCTAGTGACCATTTCCTTTGCAGTAGAAGCACTTAGTTTCAGGCTTTGGTCCAGCTTTGGGCTTCTTCATGGGAGTGACAACTTGCTTGCCATTCTACTTGAAGTTCCCTTTCTTTTCCTTTGCCCTTTTCTTGAAACTAGTGATCTTGTTTAATCATCAACACTTGATGCATTTTCTTGATTTCTACCTTCGTCGATTTTAGCATCACGAAGAGCTCGGGAAACGTTTTCGTCATCCCTTTCATAGTATAGTTCATCACGAAGTTCCAGTAACTTGTTGATGGTGACTGTAGAACTCTGCCAATCACTATCTTATCTGGAAGATTAACTCCCACTTGATTCAAGCGATTGTAGTACTCAGACAATCTAAGCACTTGCTCACTAGTTGAGCAATTCTCCTCCATCTTTTAGGTGAAGTATTTGTCAGGGGTCCCATACCTCTTGACACAGGCATGAGTCTGAAATACCAATTTCATGTCATGGAACATCTCATATGTTCCGTGACGTTTCAAAAACGTTTTTGTAGTCCCAGTTCTAAGCCATAAAGCATGGTGCACAAAACTATCAAGTAGTCATCATATTGAGCTAGCCAAACATTCATAACGTCTTCATATTCTCCTGTAATAGGTCTGTCACCTAGCGGTGCATCAAGGACATAATTCTTCTTTGCAGCAATGAGGATAAACCTCAGATCACGGAACAAGTCCACATCATTGCTACAAATATCTTTCCACATAGTTTTTCTCTAGGAACATATAAAAACATAGGGAATCTATAACGCCAGCTATTGATCTACAACATAATTAGCAAAATACTACTAGGACTAAGTTCATGATAAATTAAAATTCAATTAATCATATTACTTAAGAACTCCCACTTAGATAGACATCCCTCTAATCATCTAAGCGATCACGTGATCCAAATCAACTAAACCAGTTCCGATCATCACGTGAAATGGAGTAGTTTTCAATGGTGAACATCACTATGTTGATCATATCTACTATATGATTCACGCTCGACCTTTCGGTCTCAGTGTTCCGAGGCCATATCTGCATATGCTAGGCTCGTCAAGTTTAACCTGAATATTTTGCGTGTGCAAAATTGGCTTACACCCATTGTAGATGGACGTAGAGCTTATCACACCCGATCATCACGTGGTGTCTGGGCACGACGAACTTTGGCAATGGTGCATACTCAGGGAGAACACTTTTATCTTCACATTTAGTGAGAGATCATCTTATAATGCTACCGTCAATCAAAGCAAGATAAGATGCATAAAAGATAAACATCACATGCAATCAATATAAGTGATATGATATGGCCATCATCATCTTGTGCTTGTGATCTCCATCTCCGAAGCTCCGTCATGATCACCATCATCACTAACGCGACACCTTGATCTCCATCGTAGGATCGTTGTCGTCTCGCCAACTATTGCTTCTACGACTATCTCTACCGCATAGTGATAAAGTAAAGCAATTACAGGGCGATTGCATTACATACAATAAAGCGACAAGCATATGGCTCCTGCCAGTTGCCGATAACTCTGTTACAAAACATGATCATCTCATACAATAAAATTTAGCATCATGTCTTGGCCATATCACATCACAACATGCCCTGCAAAAACAAGTTAGACGTCCTCTACTTTGTTGTTGCAAGTTTTACATGGCTGCTACGGGCTGAGCAAGAACAGTTCTTACCTACGCATCAAAACCACAACGATAGTTCGTCAAGTTAGTGCTGTTTTAACCTTCTCAAGGACCGGGCGTAGCCACACTCGGTTCAACTACAGTTGGAGAAACTGACACCCGCCAGCCACCTATGTGCAAAGCACGTCGGTAGAACCAGTCTCGCGTAAGCATACGCATAATGTTGGTCCGGGCCGCTTCATCAAACAATACCGTCGAACCAAAGTATGACATGCTGATAAGCAATATGACTTGTATCGTCCACAACTCACTTGTGTTCTACTCGTGCATATAACATCTACGCATAAAACCAGGCTCGGATGCCACTGTTGGGGAACGTAGTAATTTCAAAAAATTCGTACGCACACACATGATCATGGCGATGCATAGCAACGAGAGGGGAGAGTGTGTCCACGTACCCTGTAGATAGCACAACGTGGTTGATGTAGTCATACGTCTTCACGATCCGACCGATCCAAGTACCGAACGCACAACACCTCCGAGTTCAGCACACGTTCAACTCGATGACGTCCCTCGAACTCCGATCCAACCAAGCTTTGATGGAAAGTTCCATCGGCACGACGGCGTGGTGACGATGATGATGTTCTACCAACACATGGCTTCGCCTAAGCACCGCTACGATATTATCGAGGTGGACTATGGTGGATGGGGCACCACACACGGCTAAGAGATCCAAGGGATCAATTGTTGTGTCTATGGGGTGGCCCCCTCCTCTGTAAATAAAGGAGGGGAGGAGGGGGCCGACCAGGAGGAGGAGGCGCGCCCAAGGGGGGAGTCCTACTCCCACCGGGAGTAGGACTCCTCCTTTTCCTACTTGGAGAGGGAGAGGGAAGGAAGAGGAAGGAGGGAGGAAGGAAAGGGGGGCCGGCTCCCCTCCCAATTCAGATTGGGCTTGGGGGGGGGGGGCACCCCCTCCCTTGCTCCTTACCCCTTCTTTCCACTAAAGCCCATTAAGGCCCATATACCTCTGGGGGTTCCGATAACCTCCCGGTGCTCCGGTATTATCCCGATCTCACCCGGAACCATTCCGATGTCCAAATATAGTCGTTCAATATATTGATCTTTACGTCTCGACCATTTCGACAATCCCCGTCATGTCTGTGATCATATCCGGGACTCCGAACTACCTTCGGTACATCAAAACATATAAACTCATAATATAATTGTCATCAAACTTTAAGCGTGCGGACCCTACGGGTTCGAGAACTATGTAGACATGACCGAGACATGTCTCCGTTCAACAACCAATAGCGGAACCTGGATGCTCATATTGGCTCCCACATATTCTACGAAGATCTTTATCGGTCAAACCGCATAACGACATACGTTGTTCCCTTTGTCATCGGTATGTTACTTGCCCGAGATTCGATCATCGGTATCTCAATACCTAGTTCAATCTCGTTACCGGCAAGTCTGTCCGAATCATGTTAGCTATTGCTGCATTTCATGATTATGAAATTTGGCAAATGGATGTCAAAACTGCATTCTTGAATGGATTTCTGGAAGAAGAGTTGTATATGATGCAGCCAGAAGGTTTTGTTGATCCAAAAGGTGCTAACAAAGTGTGCAAGCTCCAGCGTTCCATTTATGGACTGGTGCAAGCATCTCGGAGTTGGAATAAACGCTTTGATAGTGTGATCAAAGCATATGGTTTTATACAGACTTTTGGAGAAGCCTGTATTTACAAGAAAGTGAGTGGGAGCTCTGTAGCATTTCTGATATTATATGTAGATGACATATTATTAATTGGAAATGATATAGAATTTCTGGATAGCATAAAGGGATACTTGAATAAAAGTTTTTCAATGAAAGACCTCGGTGAAGCTGCTTACATATTGGGCATCAAGATCTATAGAGATAGATCAAGACGCTTAATAGGACTTTCACAAAGCACATACCTTGATAAAATTTTGAAAAAGTTCAAAATGGATCAGGCAAAGAAAGGGTTCTTGCCCGTACTACAAGGTGTGAAGTTGAGTCAAACTCAATGCCCGACCACAGCAGAAGATAGAGAGAAAATGACAGATGTTCCCTATGCTTCAGCCATAGGCTCTATCATGTATGCAATGCTGTGTACCAGACCTGACGTATGCTTAGCAATAAGCTTGGCAGGAAGGTACCAAAGTAATCCAGGAGTGGATCACTGGACAGCAGTCAAGAACATCCTGAAATACCTGAAAAGGACTAAGGATATGTTTCTCGTATATGGAGGTGACAAAGAGCTAGTCGTAAATGGTTACGTCGATGCAAGCTTTGACACTGATCCGGACGATTCTAAATCGCAAACCGGATACGTGTTTTTATTAAACGGTGGAGCTGTAAGTTGGTGCAGTTCTAAACAAAGCGTCGTGGCTGGATCTACATGTGAAGCAGAGTACATAGCTACTTCAGAAGCAGCAAATGAAGGAGTCTGGATGAAGGAGTTCATTTCTGATCTAGGTGTCATACCTAGTGCATCGGGACCAATGAAAATCTTCTGTGACAATACTGGTGCAATTGCCTTGGCAAAGGAATCCAGATTTCACAAGAGGACCAAGCACATCAAGAGAGGCTTCAATTCCATTCGGGACCAAGTCCAAGTGGGAGACATAGAGATTTGCAAGATACATACGGATCTGAATGTTGCAGACCCATTGACTAAGCCACTCTCATGAGCAAAACATGATCAGCACCAAGACTCCATGGGTGTTAGAATCATTACTATGTAATCTAGATTATTGACTCTAGTGCAAGTGGGAGACTGAAGGAAATATGCCCTAGAGGCAATAATAAAGTTATTATTAATTTCCTCATATCATGATAAATGTTTATTATTCATGCTAGAATTGTATTAACCGGAAACATGATACATGTGTGAATACATAGACAAACATATAGTCACTTGTATGCCTCTACATGACTAGCTCATTAATCAAAGATGGTTATGTTTCCTAACCATAGACATGTGTTGTCATTTGATTAATGGGATCGCATCATTAGAAGAATGATGTGATTGACATGACCCATTCCGTTAGCCTAGCACTTGATCGTTTAGTTTGTTGCTATTGCTTTCTTCATGACTTATACATGTTCCTGTAACTATGAGATTATGCAACTCCCGTTTACCGGAGGAACACTTTGGGTGCTACCAAATGTCACAACGTAACTGTGTGATTATAAAGGAGTACTACAGGTGTCTCCAAAGGTACATGTTGGGTTGGCATATTTCGAGATTAGGTTTTGTCACTCCGATTGTCGGAGAGGTATCTCTGGGCCCTCTCGGTAATGCACATCACTATAAGCCCTGCAAGCAATGTAGCTAATGAGTTAGTTACGGAATGATGCATTACGTAACGAGTAAAGAGACTTACCGGTAACGAGATTGAACTAGGCATTGGATACCGACGATCAAATCTCGGGCAAGTAACATACCGATGACAAAGGGAACAACGTATGTTGTTATGCGGTTTGACCGATAAAGATCTTCGTAGAATATGTAGGAACCAATATGGGCGTCCAGGTTCCGCTATTGGTTATTGACCAAGAATAGTTCTAGGTCATGTCTACATAGTTCTCGAACCCGTAGGGTCCGCACGCTTAACGTTACGATGACAGTTTTATTATGAGTTTATAAGTTTTGATGTACCGAAGTCTGTTCGGAGTCCCGGATGTGATCACGGACGTAACGAGGAGTCTCGAAATGGTCGAGACATAAAGATCGATATATTGGAAGCCTATATTTGGGCATCGGAATCGTTCCGGGTGAAATCGACATTTTACCGGAGTACCGGGAGGTTACCGGAACCCCTCGGGGGGTTATTGGGCCTACATGGGCCTCGAGGGAAAAGAGGGAAGGAGGCAGGAGGGGGCCGCGCGCCCCTCCCCTTCCTAGTCCGAATAGGACAAGGGAAGGGGGGCGGCGCCCCCCTTTCCTTCCCCTCTTCCTCCTCTTTCCCCCCTTCTCCTATTCCAACTAGGAAAGAAGGGAGTCCTACTCCCGGTGGGAGTAGGACTCCCCC
This sequence comes from Triticum aestivum, assembly GCF_018294505.1. Taxonomy (NCBI): domain Eukaryota; kingdom Viridiplantae; phylum Streptophyta; class Magnoliopsida; order Poales; family Poaceae; genus Triticum; species Triticum aestivum. Next base: position 769,837,314 of record NC_057801.1, read on the forward strand.
CTTGGCGCGCCCTCCTTGGTCGGCCGCCTCCTTCCCCCTGGCTCCTTTATATACGGGGGCAGGGGGCACCCCATGACACACAAGTAGATCTACGGATCGTTCCTTAGCCGTGTGCGGTGCCCCCCTCCACCATATTCCACCTCGGTCATATCGTCGCGGAGTTTAGGCGAAGCCCTGCGCCGGTAGAACATCATCATCGTCACCACGCCGTCATGCTGACGGAACTCATCCCTGAAGCTTTGCTGGATCGGAGCCCGGGGATCGTCATCGAGCTGAACGTGTGCTGAACTCGGAGGTGCCGTACGTTCGGTGCTTGGATTGGTCGGATCATGAAGACGTACGACTACATCAACCGCGTTGTGCTAACGCTTCCGCTTACGGTCTACGAGGGTACATGGACAACACTCTCGCCTCTCGTTGCTATACCATCACCATGATCTTGCGTGTACGTAGGAAAATTTTGAAATTACTACGTTCCCCAACACATGCGTCACGAAGAACTGTCTGACGGCGCCTGTGATTCATGGCGCTCTCCACCTCAGATCTGGTGGCGGACAACCTGTCGGCATCCTCCGTTGGAGGAGCATCCGGCTCGCACCTTGCACTCGCCTCCCTCTCCGGACCAGGCGTTGGGGCCTGACGGGCGGAGGCTTGGGTAGCAACCTCTCCGGACTCAGTCCGGCGAGTGCTCTTTCTCCTGGAAGAATCATGAGCATTAATATACCTCCCAGGAGTCTTTCCCTTAAAAGACAATGGTGCGCCATACCTTTGCGGCGACGTTTCGATTCGCGCCGCACTCCTCTTCCACCTGCTGGGCCACACTGACCTTGGTTGGTTGGTTGCCGCGGGCTCGGCTTCCCACCGTAAAGGCCCCTCCTGCGAAGCACCGTTGGTACACGGTGGTCAGAAATAAGCATTAAAAAGGTAACGATGTCAGGACTTCGGTCGTACTCACCTGGGAAGCCGGTGATAAACCGGGGTAGTCAGCCGTAATGGCGACTAGAGCATTGTCTATGCTGAGCTGGTGGAACACCCAGTCAATCAGTTCCACCGTTATGTCCGGATCCTCTCCGGAGGCCGGATCAAGGGATCTTCCCGGATCCTTGGGTTGCGGAGTCAGGCTTTCTATGCCCTCCACATCCCGGCGCAGTTCCTGCGTTGAAATCATAAAGTAAGACACTTATCTTTGAAGGCACAGATCAGATATATAAACGTCTGCTAATCCAGCTCCGAGGGTTATTCATGGAGAATCCATTCAATGGACTCGTGCGGAGGAGGTCCTCCTTCTCCCCCTTGTACAAGCCGGACAGGATCTTCACCAGATCGGCGGCCGATCCCGGCCCCTTGCGGCCATGACGGGTGGCGTCGTTCTCCCCGTTGAAATCCCACATGGGGTGGCCCCTATATTGGAGCGGCTGCACCCCTCGCATAATGCATGTGGCCATGACTCCAATCATGGTTAATCCGGAATGGGCCAGTAACCGTATCCGGCCCATCAGATAATGGACGCTCCTATCATCTTCCCGTTGAGGGCTCCGCGGGCGCCAACTCAGGCGTTTCTTCAGAGGAGCGTTGCTAAACTCCGGGAGGCCGATCCGAACTGGATCCGGCAGCGGGGCGTCTTCCATATAGAACCACTCCGAAGGCCAGTCTTTGGACGCCTTCTTTGGGGTTCCGGATAGATATCCGGTCCCAGCAATGCGCCATATTTCGGCTCCGCCCACTTGATATATCGACCCCTCGTGAGAACGGGGTACGAGGAAAAACAGTCTCTTCCACAGCGCAAAATGGGGCTCGATGCCCAAGAACGGCTCGCAAATAGCTACAAAGCCCGCGAATGTGTAAAATGGAGGCAGGTGTGAGGTGGTGAAGTTGGAGTCCGTAGAACTCCAGGAGCCCCCAGAGAAAAGGATGTATGGGAAATCCGAGTCCCCTTATTAAGTAGGGGACGAAGCATACCCGCTCGGGGAAGGGATCCCTCTGCTTGGAGCGTCACTAACTCGCTATGCGGGACTGAGCATCTCCTCCAATCTCCTGGCTGAGGACTGGGAGCGCGAGAAGAGGAGCCGCGTCGACTATCCATGTTTGAATGGATTCTTGCCAGATGCGCTTCGATGAATACTTGTGGAAGGAGGAGGATGATGTGATTCGGATCTGGATCCACGCCTCTCTTATAGACGGCTTATTCGCACGGCTAGGGGGGTAAAATGTAAAAATACCCTGGCTAGCTTCTAGGGTTTAGCCTCCTTAATCTCGTGGTAGATCTACTCTTGTAATACCCACATCATCAATATCAATCAAGCAGGACGTAGGGTTTTACCTCCATCAAGAGGGCCCGAACCTGGGTAAAACATCGTGTCCCTTGTCTCCTGTTACCATCCGCCTAGATGCACAGTTTGGGACACCCTACCCGAGATCCGCCGGTTTTGACACCGGCAGCCATCACATTCGATCAGTCTGATCACCCGACCCACATAGCCACCCCTGGGAGGCAAGCTCTGGTGGTCGACCCAGTCGTCGAAGGTACTCGACTGACTAAAGTGTTGATGGATGGTGGCAGTAGTTTAAATATACTGTACACAGAGACACTGAAAGGGATGGGCATTCCGATGTCCAGACTCAGTACCAGCAACATGAGTTTTTATGGACTTATTCCTGGCAAGAAGGCCGCGTCACTCGTCCAGATTGCTCTCGATGTGGTTTTTGGTGACTCCAAAAATTTCCGCAAAGAAAAGTTGACATTTGAGGTCGTGGATTTCCAGAGTGCCTATCACGCTATTTTGGGCAGGCCAGCTTATGCACGTTTTATGGCTCGACCATGTTACGTGTACCTCAAATTGAAGATGCCTGACCCTAAAGGTGTGATCACTATTACTAGTAATCGCAAGAAGGCGGAAGAGTGCTTTCAGAAGGGCTCAAAGATCGCCGATGCTCAGATGGTAGCAGAAGAGTGGCAAGAACACCAGAAAAATGCAGATCCGAGTGATTTTGTCAGGACCCCGACTCAATGCCACCTCGATCTAGCATGTAACACCTCATATCACTTTGCGACCTCACGCACGGTATTCCCACGGGTGTCGCCTTACCTTTGCCCGGGACCGTTTGCGCCTTTTGGCTCACGTATATGATGATGTCGCTAGCATCCATATGATAAGGAGCCCGGGCTGACATGGCTAGTCGTAAACCCAAAGTGGCACAGACTTACAGGGACAGGCATCCATGACCCAGCATCGAACGTGTCGGTCATCAGCGAGTGAATTCAGGCTGTAGCACTGGGCTAACAGGACTCCGGTGAACCGGGCTGTAGCGGGCTAACAGGACTCCGGTATTCATCGCGTGACATTTCCCCGAAGGGACAGACACAGGAACGAAGAAGGACACATGCCGGCCAGCCTAAGTGTTCCGGAGCAGTAGCAAGCTACCATGGCTCGGTGGAAACACTAGGAGACATTTCCCGGTAAGAGAGGCTACTAAGGATAAACAACTAGATAGTCAGATCCCACACATACCAAGCATTTCAATAACATACACACAATATGCTCGATATGTGCAAATACAACATGGCATCACAACATGACTCTACGACTCAAGTATTTATTCAATAGGCTCCGAGGAGCGAGATATTACAAACATGGGTCTCATGACCCAACATTCAGAGCATACAAGTCAAAGCACAAGCGGAAGCTATCATGTCTGAGTACAGACATCTATAAATGAAAAAGGCTGAGAAGCCTGACTATCTACCAGATCCTGCCGAGGGCACAAGATCGTAGCTGAGGTAACAAGCTAAACGTCGAAGTCCACGCGGAACTACTAGCGAGACCGAAGTCTCTCTGCAAAAACATAAAATAGGCAAACGTGAGTACAAATGTACCCAGCAAGACTTACATCAGAACTAACTACATATGCATCATTATCAACAAAGGGGATGGTGGGGTTTAACTGCAGCAAGCCAGCTTTGACTCGGTGGCTATCCTGAACTACGACTGCAAGTAACTCTTTTGAGGTGGCGCACACGAGTCCACATATTCACCATATCAATACACCACTATGGATCCGCTCCCGTCTCCCTACGAGAACGCCATCCATAGCACTCACGCTTATCTTGCGCATTTTAAAGTATCCACTTTCACTTGTCTATGAACTGATATAAGCAACCCAGAAGTCCTTTTCCGCGGACACGGCTATTCGAATAGATGATGTTAACCCTGCAGGGGTGTACTTCTTCACACACGCTCTCACCACTTACCGCCGTTTACACGACATGTACTCGGCAACCTTCAAGCGGAAGCCCAACGTGGGTGTCGGCCACGGCCTACCTAAACACTCGAGTCTCTAGTCCAGGTTTATCGCCTATTCGGGTTCCATCCATGAGGAGATCCGGCCGGAGTTTCGCTCACAGCCCCAAACGATGTGAACAGGGTTCCGTGACACCAAACGGGCGCCCGGTATACCCGGCCACGTGCCTACCGCATCACAGCCCACCCCTCCGGTCAGCGCTGCCCACGGCCTCCAGCATACTACAAACACCAGAAACTACTTGCAACTCCTGGACAGAGGACAAGGGTGATTAAGAAGCCGAGAGGGTCCATTGGTTTCGGGCCCAATGCGTGGTAGTAGCTGAATCATGGATCACAAACACAGAACTCAGTTCCTGAGGACGGCTTCAATGAGACAACCCACCATGTACTCCTACATGGCCTCTCACCGCTACCTTTACCAAATCGTGTTCACACACTTAGCTCACACACAGTAGGACATGTTCACACACCTCTGATTCATCCCCGATGAATCAGACCTGACTCAACTCTAAGCAGTAGCAGGCATGACAAACAAGCATGAATGAGTAGGCACAACAGGGCTCAAACAACTCCTACTCATGCTAGTGGGTTTCATCTATTTACTGTGGCAATGACAGGTCATGCAAAGGATAAAGGGGTTCAGCTACCGCAGCAAGTAACAGATGAATCGTTGTTGTCCTAATGCAGTAAAAGAGAGCAGGAGCGAGAGAGTAGGATTGTATCGGAATGAACAAGGGGTTTTGCTTGCCTGGCACTTCTGAAGATAGCATTGAGTCTTCATCAGTGTCAACGATCACATCATCGGTACAACGTCTATCGAGGGGGAACAACACCGGCAAACACAGAAGAAACACGATCAATGCAATGCACAATATGATGCATGCTATGACATGGCAATATGAATGTGTTTTGGGCTAATGCACCTAGCTATGATTTAAATGAAGTTGGTTTGAATACATGATTCAAATTCCAACTCCATATATGGTTATTTAAATGCCCTTTATTTGTTTTGTCCAAAACAGAGGACAAACATTGTTCAAACATGCATGAAAATGGTACAGATGGATTCCTTGAATTTTTCTGATAATTTTTCATATATAACTTGTTTGATTTGGAGCTACGGTTGATTTTCTATGATTTTTAGAAGTTTGCAACAATTTCTGGAATTTCTCTAAATAAAAATAAATCCAGAAATTAGTTATTGCATCAGCATTGCGTCACTATGACGTCAGTAGGTCAACAGACGCTGCTGCTGGTCAAACCTGACCAGTGGGGTCCACTGGTCAGTGACTGGAGCTGGTTAGTGCCGCTGACGTGTGGGCCCGGTCAACGGCCACGTCAGCTTGGTCAAAACTGATGCGTGGGGCCGCTCTGGTTTAGTTAATCCTAAACAGATATTAAACTGAGGTTAATTAGGGCGTGGGGCCTAGGTGTCAGTGACACGGTGCGGTGTTTAGTGGCTAATTAAGCCAGCCACGTCAGCAAGTGACGCCGGCGACCACGGCGACGGCGAGACCTCGCCGGAGTTGCTCGGGACAGCGCTACAGCCCGCGGCTGGTCGCGCTGAGGGCACCGAGAGGGAGCCCGTGCTCCCGCGCATCTAGGGGCGCACACAGCTGGGCACAGGGAGGCCGGGGTCGACGGCGGCGACCACTTAGGCGGCGGCCGGAGCTACGGCAACGACGGGTTAGGCGATGCAGGGCGCCAGGGGAGGCGTTGGTGAGTGCTATGTGCTCCTGGGACTGTGGTGAGCACGACGGTGGGCTCGAGAACGAGCTGCGGTGGCTGTGGCCACGGCCACGCCATGGCCGGCGGCGAGAAGCTCTCGGCCGCGGTGGGAGATGGGGCTAGGGGGCGAGAACGGAGGGGGCGAGCACAGGAGAAGCAGCGGAGGCTCACAGCGGATCCATTCGAGGCGGAGACGAGGCCGGGGACGGTCCGGAGCCGACGAATCGGGCGACGGCGACCGGCGGGTCCGAGGAGGGGAAAAACGTCGGGGCGGCGCTTCGGGGGCTTCTGGAGGGGCGTGGCTCGGTGAGGTGGGTCGAGGACGGAGTGGCGGAGCTTGTGGGCTAGTCGGGGAAGCGAGGGAGGCCCGGTGGCCGTGGTGGCAGTGGACGGCGGCGACGAGCTCCGCTCGGTGGCTGCGTGCGAGAAACAGAGGAGGGGGGGAGGAGCGAGGAGAGTGAGAGAGGGAGCCAGGGGCTGCGTGGCGATGCTAGAAGGGCCGTGGCGTCGCGGTGGAAGCAGGAGGTGGCCGGGGAAGCAGGAGGTGGCCGAGGCAGCGTCGGCGCCCGTCGGCCACGCGCGCTGCCTACTGGCGCGGGGAAGACGACAGGGGGGGACGCCTGGTGGGCTGGGCCGCACCGGTGGGCTGCCAGCACAGGAGCTGGGCCGGTTGCTGGCGCCAGGTAAGTGCTCTCTGCTCTGTTTTATTGTTCTGTTTTCTTTTATTAATATCTTTTGCCATTGTTTTGAATTTAAACAAATTCAAACAATGCCAAAAACTCCTCTGAATATTTTTATTTTGCTAGATGGACTTTTCCAAAAGCTCATAAAATATTTCAGGGGTATTTGAAATTATATTCTAATTATATGAATATAATTCAAATTCAAATAGCTAATGATTTAAATTCAAAGTCCCAAAAATAAATCCTTAAAAATGTTCAATATTTTGGTTGGGACCAGAACCCTTGCCAAAAATTATCAAACATTTAAGAAGAGCATTTTGGAACAATGAATGAGATTTTAGGGTTTTTGCCCTTCTTTTATTTAAGTTTTTGAGGCTTCCAAATTTCCTCAGTTCAAGTTTCAAAATTTAAACATGATGCAAACACTAGGCAGCACCAGAAGCTAGGGATGTGACAACTCACCCCCACTAAACAAAAATCTCGTCCCGAGATTCAAGCGTAGGGTAAGGTGAAGGGGGAACGCAAACTAGCACAATCTTCACGATCCAGGTTGCACTTCATAAGAACCTTGATTCGATCATCATCTTGTCTCGACGTCTTGCTCTGGAAACTCCAACCAACATGACAACGAGAGGAGAAGGGAACTCTAGAAGGATCAATCTTCTCGAAGGTCGAACAACTCAGGATTAACTCTCGGAATGAGACGTAGCAACATCTCTCGAGCTGAGAGACGAAGCACACCTCTAGAGGGATGGAGTGGAACAGATGATGAGGGTTCACTAGGTAGACAACAATTTCACACTTAAAAAGGTGGTAAACGATTGTCAACGTAGCGAGGAGTTGAGTTGCCATGATACCACAACGAGACACCTTAGGAACCGTGACTCGTAGATATATCCCCTTAAGTGGCAAAAAGAATTACCTTTGATTCAAAGATCATTGAAACTCTTTAAACCAACCTAAGGCAATTCTCGACCGATCGTTTGGAGGGGGTCGGTAGAATGGCATACTCGGACTTGGATGATGTGGATTACCTTGTTGAAGACAACGTAATGGATGAATTTGCTTACCACCGGGAATGGAAGAGACCCATGGTAGAATGGCACATTGGCGGTGCAAGCTGGGAACAAAATGCAAATGCTGGGAATGATTCTGATAACTGGGGAAGAACCCAACAATAGAGAGTGAATTCACTGTTTGAAAAGTCATAGCATTGCCGAGGAAACTGAGAGCACTATACAGTTAATGCCGACGATCAAACCTAGCACTTGCGCGTGCTCTCAAGAACTTGAGCATTTCCATAATCATCAAGATTTTACCAATATCCGTGTCAAGGATCCTGGCAACACATCATACTACCATGATGAATACCGGTGGGAGATGTAGATGCAAAGGAAGATAACACTTTCTCAGATTTCACCTTAACGAGGCCAAGGGGACGAAATCTGGATGATCGACCGAGAGACATTTAGCACTCCGCTTCTAATGTTCTCCTTGATGTGCTAGCATAATCCACCCATAGATATGGTTTGATATCTAGAACATCAAGTAAAAGGTCGGACTTCGGGATCTCAAAAATCCATAGGGGCAACTAGGGAGTAAATCCTACGAAATCCCTATGGGGAGGTGGCCAACTTCTCCAATCAAGATACTACAATATTAGGTCTCCCGGCGGGGTGTGTTGGCCACGACATCCACTTTACCGGTTTCCGAGGGACCGATATTATAGTTCTTGGGAAAGGTTCCAAACCATCATATCTGCCTGAGATTCAGATCTGGTTGGTGTCAGGATATTCCAGACTCATCGAGTCTGGAAGAAAAATGAAAGTTTGCAACACAAATCGACGAGATGACGTTGCGAGATTCTCGGGAAATGAACTACGATAGTAAGCTCCAAAACATGAGCTGGTTCTGCTACAACATGTGAACACGTTGTCCCAGACAAGCATGACCACAAAGTAGTCTTATAATAAAACACTACCGAGTTCAGGAGGGGGAACCATCAGCGAGGATATCGAAGTTTTGTACAAATCCGTCTGGTACCTTCGGGACTAGCACTTAGAACTTATTAACCTTGAACAAATCAATCAGTGGCTTGGTGTGCTAGGGACACATATAGAATGGAGGTTGCAAGTCTCCGAACCACAGAATACTTCGCACGTATGCATGACTGATTTGGGATGATTCCAAAGGAAACAACATTGACTTTCTCGAATCCACGGCGGCAACTTGCATCAAATGCACATGAACTGGAGGAAGTCACTTCTTACATCCGAACATATGCTTCATGAACTAGCATGAAGAAATGCTTTCAAAAGTTTCCAACACTAGCTTAATGTTCAACAAATCATGGAGGAGATAAGGATGTTGTCAATGGGCTCAACAACAATTCATCCGGGTTTCCTTTTAAAAGGAATTCCATAGTTAAGTGAACACGGTGATAGCATTGGTCAGACCAAAGAATATAATGGTGTATGCTCGAGGAAAACCCACGAGTAAGACAACATTACGAACATCGTTGGTTCTGACTTGATTTGAGGATAGCCCACACCCAAATCAAAGGTTGGACAAGATGATAGGTCCATTAACTGATCACGAGGGTCAGTCGATGAAATATCAATTTTCTTCAACACACACATACAAAGGGTATCCCTTTGAAATGAACTAAGTCAGGTAAGCTTTTATCTTCCAACTCTCCAAGTTGTTGCTTGGCTTAACAAACTAGCTCAGGGGTATCCAACATAGATTCTTGGAGAAAGGGTGGTTTACAGGATAAACCAACTTGATCACGAGCTCAACATAACAGTCGGGTGACAACCTAGTGATACTTTCGAGAAGATATTCGGAAAATCACGAACCACCGATATGTTACTAAGCTCGAGAACAATCTTGCTTTTCAGGGCAAGACGATATGATCAAATGAGCAAGGGATTGAAAGAAAATCCTAACTCAATGATCGAGGAGTGCACCAGAAATAGGGACTAGGTAGCACAATCAGTCTTAGGGTGACGATTCAATAATCAACATGCTAAGAATGAGGTTATCGTCCATTTAACTACCAAGCAACAGAGTTGCTAGCAGTATTGATTTCACACGCCATGATTCATTTGTCGGCATTCCGGTTACAATAACACAGGAACCGAGGAATGAACAATGATGGCAAGAAGTATCACTGTACCAAGAGTTCATAGGATGGTGTGCAATTCCTATAACAATCCCGATATAACAGATGGTAATACTCCAAGGTAGAACAGAACAAAAGCTAGATTAGCAATTTGATCCGCGGAGCACAACTTCTTTGACCCAATCCTGGATATGGAAGAGCTACTGGAGTTTGTTTCTCCTAGTCATTCCGGATAGAATGGCTTGACGGACCACAAGAATAATAGGCATCGATGAATGAATGCATACATACTCTTGACTATCAATTGATAGATGAAGGTCAGAAGGCAACTAAAGGGGGACAACTCAAAGAACATATAATTTTCTGAGTTATGGATGCATAGATTAGTATGTCGAACCAAGTTCAACATAATTCTTCCAAATAACCCATGCAGAAAGGTTGAGCTGGCAGAGTCACAAGATAGTATGGAGAACTCATCGAGAGCACTCTTGTTGTCATCTTTTGGTTCAGAAGAACTCCTGCCAAGGATGGTTCATGGTAATTGGAAGAAGGATGTACCACGAACCTCGAGGACTATCGCAAAGGTTACTAATATCCTAAAGGAACTAGCAAACACTATCAACATGAAGTAGAGTGAATCTCGGGTTCAAAACCCAGGAATAGAATACCTACTACTAAGTGGCATCACGGAATGCTTTCGAGAATAAAGGCCAGAAGCATCACAGTGGGACGCAAATCATGGCTAGATTACTAGATGATCCCCTAGGACACCTAAGGTCATAATAATAGCTCCAACATAAATGTCGAGGCAATAGAGTACCTCAACTCACCGTCTAGTGTGGTTAATCTGGCCATAAGGGACATCGAGAACGGAAAGAAAGGATTTGCAAATGCATCAGACTATTTAGAAACCTGGGATGACTCGGACAGCATAACGGCTGTAAATGCTCAAAAAGATTTGAGACAATCACAATAATGGTGGCATAACCACTCAGAAGCACAAGATCAAGGTTTCGAGATCAACAGTTAACATACAGAAGATAGTAGGAACTGAACTCAAGCTTAAATCCAACAATCTTATAAGTCTACGGATTAGTAACACGTGATCCTGATAGAAAGAAGAGAAAGCCTAGTTCCATAACCCCGTAGAAAAGATAAGATGACTCAGATCAGAAGGGCATGAGGTATAAGGAGTAAAAAGAGCCTTACGTTCCATCCCACAATCAATTCCCTTATATAAGTAAGAATTTCTAGACTCAACTTCGACCAGTTTGGCTTGGTAATCCTACAGGCAGTCAAGCTCTGATACCAACGCTGTCAGGACCCCGACTCAATGCCACATCGATCTAGCATGTAACACCTCATATCACTTTGCGGCCTCACGCACGGTATTCCCACGGGTGTCGCCTTACCTTTGCCCGGGACCGTTTGCGCCTTTTGGCTCACGTATATGACGATGTCGCTAGCATCCATATGATAAGGAGCCCGGGCTGACATGGCTAGTCGTAAAGCCAAAGTGGCACAGACTTACAGGGACAGGCATCCATGACCCAGCATCGAACATGTTGGTCATCAGCGAGTGAATCCAGGCTGTAGCACTGGGCTAGCAGGACTCCGGTGAACCGGGCTGTAGCGGGCTAACAGGACTCCGGTATTCATCGCGTGACATTTCCCCGAAGGGACAGACACAGGAACGAAGAAGGACACATGCCGGCCAGCCTAAGTGTTCCGGAGCAGTAGCAAGCTACCATGGCTCGGTGGAAACACTAGGAGACATTTCCTGGTAAGAGAGGCTACTAAAGATAAACAACTAGATAGTCAGATCCCACACATACCAAGCATTTCAATAACATACACACAATATGCTCGATATGTGCAAATACAACATGGCATCACAACATGACTCTACGACTCAAGTATTTATTCAATAGGCTCCGAGGAGCGAGATATTACAAACATGGGTCTCATGACCCAACATTCAGAGCATACAAGTCAAAACACAAGCGGAAGCTATCATGTCTGAGTACAGACATCTATAAATGAAAAAGGCTGAGAAGCCTGACTATCTACCAGATCCTGCCGAGGGCACAAGATCGTAGCTGAGGTAACAAGCTAAACGTCGAAGTCCACGCGGAACTACTAGCGAGACTGAAGTCTCTCTGCAAAAACATAAAATAGGCAAACGTGAGTACAAATGTACCCAGCAAGACTTACATCAGAACTAACTACATATGCATCATTATCAACAAAGGGGATGGTGGGGTTTAACTGCAGCAAGCCAGCTTTGACTCGGTGGCTAACCTAAACTACGACTGCAAGTAACTCTTTTGAGGTGGCGCACACGAGTCCACATATTCACCATATCAATACACCACTATGGATCCGCTCCCGTCTCCCTACGAGAACGCCATCCATAGCACTCACGCTTATCTTGCGCATTTTAAAGTATCCACTTTCACTTGTCTATGAACTGATATAAGCAACCCAGAAGTCCTTTTCCGCGGACACGGCTATTCGAATAGATGATGTTAACCCTGCAGGGGTGTACTTCTTCACACACGCTCTCACCACTTACCGCCGTTTACACGACATGTACTCGGCAACCTTCAAGCGGAAGCCCAACGTGGGTGTCGGCCACGGCCTACCTAAACACTCGAGTCTCTAGTCCAGGTTTATCGCCTATTCGGGTTCCATCCATGAGGAGATCCGGCCGGAGTTTCGCTCACAGCCCCAAACGATGTGAACAGGGTTCCGTGACACCAAACGGGCGCCCGGTATACCCGGCCACGTGCCTACCGCATCACAGCCCACCCCTCCGGTCAGCGCTGCCACGGCCTCCAGCATACTACAAACACCAGAAACTACTTGCAACTCCTGGACAGAGGACAAGGGTGATTAAGAAGCCGAGAGGGTCCATTGGTTTCGGGCCCAATGCGTGGTAGTAGCTGAATCATGGATCACAAACACAGAACTCAGTTCCTGAGGACGGCTTCAATGAGACAACCCACCATGTACTCCTACATGGCCTCTCACCGCTACCTTTACCAAATCGTGTTCACACACTTAGCTCACACACAGTAGGACATGTTCACACACCTCTGGTTCATCCCCTATGAATCAGACCTGACTCAACTCTAAGCAGTAGCAGGCATGACAAACAAGCATGAATGAGTAGGCACAACAGGGCTCAAACAACTCCTACTCATGCTAGTGGGTTTCATCTATTTACAGTGGCAATGACAGGTCATGCGAAGGATAAAGGGGTTCAGCTACCGCAACAAGTAACAGATGAATCGTTGTTGTCCTAATGCAGTAAAAGAGAGCAGGAGCGAGAGAGTAAGATTGTATCGGAATGAACAAGGGGGTTTTGCTTGCCTGGCACTTCTGAAGATAGCATTGAGTCTTCATCACTGTCAACAATCACATCATCGGTACAACGTCTATCGAGGGGGAACAACACCGGCAAACACAGAAGAAACACGATCAATGCAATGCACAATATGATGCATGCTATGACATGGCAATATGAATGTGTTTTGGGCTAATGCACCTAGCTATGATTTAAATGAAGTTGGTTTGAATACATGATTCAAATTCCAACTCCATATATGGTTATTTAAATGCCCTTTAATTGTTTTGTCCAAAACAGAGGACAAACATTGTTCAAACATGCATGAAAATGGTACAGATGGATTCCTTGAATTTTTCTGATAATTTTTCATATATAACTTGTTTGATTTGGAGCTACGGTTGATTTTCTATGATTTTTAGAAGTTTGCAACTATTTCTGGAATTTCTCTAAATAAAAATAAATCCAGAAATTAGTTATTGCATCAGCATTGCGTCACTATGACGTCAGCAGGTCAACAGACGCTGCTGCTGGTCAAACCTGACCAGTGGGGTCCACTAGTCAGTGACTGGAGCTGGTTAGTGCCGCTGACGTGTGGGCCCGGTCAACGGCCACGTCAGCTTGGTCAAAACTGACGCGTGGGGCCGCTCTGGTTTAGTTAATCCTAAACAGATATTAAACTGAGGTTAATTAGGGCGTGGGGCCTAGGTGTCAGTGACACGGTGCGGTGTTTAGTGGCTAATTAAGCCAGCCACGTCAGCAAGTGACGTCGGCGACCACGGCGACGGCGAGACCTCGCCGGAGTTGCTCGGGACGGCGCTACAGCCCGCGGCTGGTCGCGCTGAGGGCACCGAGAGGGAGCCCGTGCTCCCCCGCATCTAGGGGCGCACACAGCTAGGCACAGGGAGGCCGGGGTCGACGGCGGCGACCACTTAGGCGGCGGCCGGAGCTACGGCAACGACGGGTTAGGCGATGCAGGGCGCCAGGGGAGGCGTTGGTGAGTGCTATGTGCTCCTGGGACTGTGGTGAGCACGACGGTGGGCTCGAGAACGAGCTGCGGTGGCTGTGGCCACGGCCACGCCATGGCCGGCGGTGAGAAGCTCTCGGCCGCGGTGGGAGATGGGGCTAGGGGGCGAGAACGGAGGGGGCGAGCACAGGAGAAGCAGCGGAGGCTCACAGCGGATCCATTCGAGGCGGAGACGAGGCCGGGGACGGTCCGGAGCCGACGAATCGGGCGACGGCGACCGGCGGGTCCGAGGAGGGAAAAACGTCGGGGCGGCGCTTCGGGGGCTTCTGGAGGGGCGTGGCTCGGTGAGGTGGGTCGAGGACGGAGTGGCGGAGCTTGTGGGCTAGTCGGGGAAGCGAGGGAGGCCCGGTGGCCGTGGTGGCAGTGGACGGCGGCGACGAGCTCCGCTCGGTGGCTGCGTGCGAGAAACAGAGGAGGGGGGGAGGAGCGAGGAGAGTGAGAGAGGGAGCCAGGGGCTGCGTGGCGATGCTAGAAGGGCCGTGGCGTCGCGGTGGAAGAAGGAGGTGGCCGGGGAAGCAGGAAGTGGCCGAGGCAGCGTCGGCGCCCGTCGGCCACGCGCGCTGCCTACTGGCGCGGGGAAGACGACAGGGGGGGGACGCCTGGTGAGCTGGGCCGCACCGGTGGGCTGCCAGCACAGGAGCTGGGCCGGTTGCTGGCGCCAGGTAAGTGCTCTCTGCTCTGTTTTATTGTTCTGTTTTCTTTTATTAATATCTTTTGCCATTGTTTTGAATTTAAGCAAATTTAAACAATGCCAAAAACTCCTCTGAATATTTTTATTTTGCTAGATGGACTTTTCCAAAAGATCATAAAATATTTCAGGGGTATTTGAAATTATATTCTAATTATATGAATATAATTCAAATTCAAATAGCTAATGATTTAAATTCAAAATCACAAAAATAAATCCTTAAAAATGTTCAATATTTTGGTTGGGACCAGAACCCTTGCCAAAAATTATCAAACATTTAAGAAGAGCATTTTGGAACAATGAATGAGATTTTAGGGGTTTTGCCCTTCTTTTATTTAAGTTTTTGAGGCTTCCAAATTTCCTCAATTCAAGTTTCAAAATTTAAACATGATGCAAACACTAGGCAGCACCAGAAGCTAGGGATGTGACAGATTTGTTGCGAGCTAAGAAGCCTGCTACAGAATCAGCGTTTCAGTCGTCCGGTGAGACAAAGCCAGTTCACATCCACCCGACCGAACCAAACGCTGCTTCGACTAATATCTCCACAACACTCGACCCCAAATAGGAAGAAGCGCTCATCCAGTTCCTCTATGAGAACTGGGACATCTTTGCATGGAAACCTTCTGACATGCTAGGTGTACCCAAGGGGCTGGCTGAGCACCATCTATGAGTCAACTCAAAGGCGAAACCTGTCAAGGAACATCTGGGATGGTCTGCCATCCAGAAAAGGAAGGCCATTGGCGAAGAGGTGGCTCGGCTCTTAGTAGCAGAGTTTATACGAGAGATTTACCACTCCAAGTGGCTCGCCAATGTTGTCATGGTCCCCAAGAAGGACAAGTCACTTCGCATGTGCATTGACTTTAAACATATCAATCGGGCCTGCCCGAATGATCATTTTCCTCTCCCCCGCATCGACCAAATAGTCGACTCGCCTGCGGGATGTGAGCGACTGTCTTTCTTAGACGCCTATTCCGGGTACCATCAGATCCGTCTGTATGGGCCCGATGAGATCGAAACAGCTTTCATCACCCCATTCAGGTGCTTCTGTTATATCACCATGCCATTCAGCCTCAAGAATGCCGGAGCCACGTTCATGAGGATGATTCAGAAGTGTTTGCTCACTCAAATCAGTCGGAATGTGGAAGCATACATGGATGACATTGTGGTCAAGTCACGGAAAGGTTCTGACCTGCTGACTGACATCGCTGAAACTTTTGCCAACCTCAGGAGGTATGATATTAAGCTTAATCCATCGAAGTGCACATTCGGAGTTCCTGGCGGAAAATTACTCGGCTTTCTTGTTTCTGAACAAGGAATCGACGCAAATACAGAGAAAGTGGGCACTATACTCCGAATGAAACAACCTGTGCGTGTGCATGATGTTCAGAAGCTTACTGGTTTCTTGGCCGCTTTAAGTCGATTCATCTCTCGTCTCGGTGAAAAGGCATTGCCTCTTTACCGATTGATGAAGAAGTCGGACAAGTTCGAGTGGGCTCCCGAAGCTGACACGGCGTTTGCAGAGCTAAAAGCCCTGCTTTCCACCCATCCGGTGCTTGTTGCCCCGATCAGCAAAGAGCCTTTGCTGCTTTACATTGCAGCCACAGGACAAGTCGTCAGTACAGTACTTACGGTCGAGCGGGAAGAAGAAGGGAAAGCCTTCAAAGTTCAGCGCCCAGTATATTATATTTCTGAAGTCCTGACCCCATCAAAGCAAATATACCCTCATTATCAGAAGCTTGTATATGGGATTTATATGACCACGAAGAAAGTTGTTCACTACTTCTCGGACCATACCATTACAGTCATCAGCGACGCCCCATTATCAGAGATTCTGCACAACAGAGATGCAACTGGTCGAGTGGCAAAATGGGCGATTGAACTCCTTCCCCTGGATATCAGATTTGAGGCAAAGAAAGCTAACAAGTCCCAAGCAATAGCAGATTTCCTCGCCGAGTGGACGGAACAGCAACTGCCAACTCAATTTCAGTCGGAGCATTGGACCATGTTCTTTGATGGCTCTAAGATGCTGAATGGTTCCGGTGCTGGGGTAGTGTTGGTTTCCCCCCGGGGAGATAAGCTCATATATGTACTCCAGATTCACTCTGATTCCTCCAACAACGAAGCAGAATACGAAGCACTTTTGTATGGGTTGTGTATGGCCATTTCACTCGGCGTCCGTCGCCTGATGGTCTATGGCAACTCGGATTTGGTGGTTAACCAAGTGATGAAGGAGTGGGACGTCAGAATCCCATCCATGACTGGTTACTGCAACGCAGTAAGAAAGCTGGAGAAGAAATTCGAGGGGTTAGAGCTTCATCATATACCCCGACTGAAAAATCAAGCAGCTGATGATTTGGCAAAGATAGGTTCCAAGAGAGAAGCCATTCCCAGTGGTGTGTTTTTGGAACATATTCATGCACCATCAGTACAAGAAGATCCTTTCACCGAAGAAGCCCCGCAGGCAAAAAGCGCCACGGATCTGACTGAAGTCGAGATCCCAGCCGTGGTCGACCTGATCATGGAAGTTTTGGTTATCACTCCCGACTGGACAATGCCGTACATCGCATATATCCTAAGGAAAGAGCTCCCCGAGAATGAAGAAGAGGCTCGACAGATCGTCCGTCGATCCAAAGCCTTTACTGTGATGAAGGGACAATTGTACAGAGAAAACGAGACTCGAGCCAGCCAGAAATGCATAACTCCAGAAGAGGGTCGGATAATTCTTAACGACATCCACTCGGGGACCTGTGGCCATCATGCGTCCTCTCGGACTATTGTGGCTAAAGCATACCGAGCGGGTTTTTACTGGCCCGGAGCAAATGAAATGGCAAAAGAGATAGTCGACAAGTGTGAAGGATGTCAGTTCTACTCCAATATGTCACACATGCCCGCCTCAGCCCTGAAGACCATTCAAATCGCCTGGCCCTTCGCTGTTTGGGGATTAGATATGGTTGGACCACTGAGGACTGGCAGGAGCGGCTTCACCCATGTACTGGTGGCAGTCGACAAGTTCACCAAGTGGATCGAAGCCAAGCCTATCAAGAATCTTGATGCCGACACTGCTATCAGCTTCATCAGAGAGTTGATATTCAGATATGGAGTTCCGCATAGCATGATCACTGATAATGGGTCAAACTTCAATTCCAACCAATTCAAAGCCTTCTGCAGCTTCTCAAGGCACACGAGTCGACTACGCTTCAGTCGCCCATCCCCAGTCAAATGGACAAGCAGAAAGAGCCAACGGCCTAATTCTCAAAGGACTGAAACCCCGATTGATGCGTGATCTCAAACACGCAGCAGGCGCGTGGGTCGACGAACTTCCATCAGTTCTTTGGGGATTGAGGACTACTCCAAATCAGTCGACTGGGAGAACTCCATTCTTTCTGGTCTATGGAGCTGAAGCGGTTCTACCGAGTGATCTGCTTCACAATGCACCACAAGTCGAGCTCTACTCTGAAGTTGAAGCAGAGCAAGCCCAACAGGACGTAGTCGACCTTCTGGAAGAAGAAAGAGAGATGGCCATGATCCGATCGACCATCTATCAGCAAGACTTGCATCGATTCCATGCCAGAAACGTGAAGAGTCGAGCCTTCCAAGAAAGAGACTTGGTCCTCCGAGTGGACCAACAGAAGCCACACAAACTCGCCCCTACTTGGGAAGGCCCCTTCCTCGTCACCAAAGTTCACCACAACGGAGCGTACCGCCTTTACAACGTCGATCGCCAGATTGATGGGCCACGAGCTTGGAATGCGGATCTGCTCCGCCCCTTTTACACTTAAGTATTCACTCGGATGCGGATCTGCTCCGCCCCTTTTACACTTAGCTGCAGTCCAGTACTCGCCTAAGTGTTTAAAAATCCTACCGAGTGGAGAGCAAACCTCCCACTCGGGGGCTTAGCTGCAGTCCAGTACTCGCCTAAGTGTTTGAAATCCTACCGAGTGGAGAGCAAACCTCCCACTCAGGGGCTTAGCTGCAGTCTAGTACTTGCCTAAGTGTTTAAAAATCCTACCGAGTGGAGAGCAAACCTCCCACTCGGAGGCTTAGTTGCGAATCCGTTTCGCCTAAGTGTTTGAAATCCTACCGAGTGGAGAGCAAACCTCCCACTCGGAGGCTTAGCTGTAGTCCAGTACTCGCCTAAGTGTTTAAAAATCCTACCGAGTGGAGAGCAACCTCCCACTCGGGGGCTTAGCTGTAGTCCAGTACTCGCCTAAGTGCTTGAAATCCTACCGAGTGGTGAGTCTGCCTCCCACTCGGAGGCTTAGCTGCAGTCCAGTACTCGCCTAAGTGATTAAAATCCTACCTAGTGGTGAGTCTACCTCTCACTCGGGTGCTTAGCTGCAGTCCAGTACTCGCCTAAGTGTTTAAAATCCTACCGAGTGGTGAGTCTGCCTCTCACTCGGGGGCTTAGCTGCAGTCCAGTACTTGCCTAAGTGTTTAAAATCCTATCGAGTGGTGAGTCAGCCTATCACTCGGGGGCTCAGTTGTAGTCCAGTACTCGCCTAAGTGTTTAAAATCCTACCGAGTGGTGAGTCTGCCTCTCACTCGGGGGCTTAGCTGTAGTCCAGTACTCGCCTAAGTGTTCGAAATCCTGTCGAGTGGTGAGTCTGCCTCTCACTCGGAGGCTTAGCTGCAGCCCAGCACTCGCCTAAGTATGAAATTCGTTCCGACCCGCGAGGACGACGAGGTGCAGGTCGACTGTTACCCTCTCCTTTGAGCTTCGGTACAAATACAACATGCGCTCCGCAAGGATGACGAGGTGCAGGTCGAATACTACCTTCTCTTTCAAGCTTCGGCACAAATACAACGTGCGCTCTGCAAGGACGACGAGGTGCAGGTCGACTGCTACCTTCTCCTTCAAGCTATGGCACAAATACAACGTGCGCTCTGCAAGGACGACGAGGTGCAGGTCGACTACTACCTTCTCCTTCGAGCTTCGGCACAAATACAACATGCGCTCTGCAAGGACGACGAGGTGCAGGTCGACTGCTACCTTCTCCTTCGAGCTCCGACACAAATACAATGTGCACTCCATCCCGACCTGCAAGGACGCAAGTCGACTTCAATCTGTGCTCCAACCTGCATGAGTACGTACAAAGCACTAAAATATACTCCGAGTGGAGAACAAGGTTCGCTTGAAGACAAATGCAAGCATATTCAACGGCAAAGCCAAGTTCAGATAGCATCCTACGGGTCCAGAAGTGCTCAGGCATCAAGCCTGTTAAAGTTTATCGGTTACAGAATCACTCGGCATTCCGAGGCAAATTTAAGGCATCAAGCATAGATTTTTTTACTCCTCCGGTGGAGGACTGGAAGGCGCGATGAACTGGTCTAGGTCGATTCCATCTGCAATCCGAGTGGCATCAACGATAAAGGTCTCCATGAAAGATTGGAAGTCATGCTTCTTGGTATTGGCCACCTTGAGGGACGCCAGCTTTTCCTCTCATGCATCCTTGCAGTGAACACGGACCAGAGATAAAGCAACACCAGCACCACACCTGGCAGAGGACTTCTTCCATTCTTGCACTCGACCTGGAACTTCATTCAGTCGAGTCATCAGAGACTCGACGTCAAGTTGAAGCGTCTCTCTCTGCCAGAGTGTCATGTCGATCCGCGACGCCGCAACTTTCAGACGAGCAAGATAGTCAACCACTCCAGCGACACGAGACTCCAGTCGAAGCACGTTCATAGCAGTTTCATCCTTCACTGGAGAGTTGATCGGATCCAAACCTATCTCCACTCGACTGCTCTCCTCCTCGAAATTTTGGCAGAATTCTGTACACACAAGTCAAAGATAAACCAGCAGTTCTGCGACGAGTCGACGATAGCAAGTCAGTCGGGTGGGAGAGATTACCTTCAAGCATGAGGAACAACTTCTTGGCGAGCCCTCCCAGATAAGCTTCCAGATCATTCTTCTTCCCCACCAGCTCACTAGCCTTGTCACTCAGAGCAATCGTGTCGTTCTTCACACGCCTGACTTCCTTGTTGGCCGCGTCGAGAGCAGCTTTTAGGTTGGCGTTCTCTTCTTCAAGTTTGCCGACTGAAGCCAGCTTCTCTTACGCAAGCTTCATTTTATCCAAAGCAGCCTTCTGCGCCTCAGCAAGTTCCTGGTCCTTCTTGTTCAGAGCCACCTTCATTTTTTCTGCAAAATGACAAGGAGTTCAGAATCAATAATGAGCAGAAGGACGAAAACAGTCGTCAAGTTCTCACCAATCGTACTTGTTGCCTCGTCCTTTGCTTTCTGAAAGTTCTCTTGAACAAGCTTCAAATCAAGGTCGAGCTGGATATGTTTCTTTTCCAGCTCAGTATAACGGGCCATGGGCTCGCAAGATTTCTGCAAAGAGTCGGTCGACAGATATTAAAGAGAAGTTATTTCTGAGTAACTAAGAGAAAAACCGTAGCATTTCTAAGACTACAGTCGAATCAAAATATTCAACGATAGTCTCAGGGACTACACCCAGTGGGTACACTCAGCGTGCCCCCACTAGTTCTATCGACCTAATCTGATCAGTCGACCGAGAGGAACAAAGAGATCTCATCATGATCTAAAAAGAGAGAGAGAGAGAGAGAGAGTTCTTCAGACTAGAGTCGACTGCCAGCAGTCCACCATAGTCTCGGGGACTACACCCAGTGGGTGCACTCAGCGTGCCCTCACCGGTTCTAATGTTCCACTCGACATGGTCTGACCAGATCGAGTGAAGAAATTTAAACTACAAAGACTATAGTCAACTGCCAGCAGTCCACCATAGTCTCGGGGACTACACCCAGTGGGTGCACTCAGCGTGCCCCCACCAGTCTACAAATTCAATCGACACACCCAGTGGGTGTACAGACGCAAAGATTTTTGGAAAGGAAGTCTTGAGATAACATATCCGAACAGAACAGGTGGTTACCAACTAACCTGGACGTTGCTCTGAAGGGCTGAGCTTGCATCATAGGCCGCTTGGCTGGCTTCCCGGATCGCCTTCACCTGCTCCATCATAATCCCCGCCTGGCGTATAGCCTCGTTAGCAGCACCCGCTTGATCCTCTGGGACGTGGTGTGTGGCGAAAAGGGAGGGTGGTTCAGCAGTCGACGACGAAGGCCAGTCACTCGTCAGCGGCACAGCGAAGGTCACAGAATGCCGAGTGATGTCGCCTCCTTCTTGAACCTGTACCTCAGGTGTTGACGCAGTCCGAGTGGCCTTGCCAGCTGGGGCCTTTCTATTCTTCCTCGCCCTCAGTGGCACCTCGTCATCGTCATCAGGGAGATCAATGACGTGATGAGGAGCTGCAAGATAAATCCAGAGTTGAAAACAAAGATTCAATTGACTAGAAGTGAAACTACAGAGAGCGTACCAGGATTGGAGGTAGCAGCGTCTTCCATCCCTTGATCGTCGTTCTTGGTGGAGGTCTCGGAGGTAGCGGCACTGCAGATTTCGGAAATCAGTCGGTTCATCAACGAGTCGACCAAGAGTCTACCCATGCTAAACAAGGAAACACGAGTTCTGCTGTTACCCTGAAATCATGGGAATGGCCACCTTCATCTTGGGTAGGGCCTTCGACGGCTTCAGCGACGCAGCTCGGGGATGCTTCGGAGCTTTTTCAGTCGGAGCAGGGGAAGACGTCCGAGGGCGTTTCGCCGACTGTCCCGCAAGCACAGTTGCTTTGCCACGCTCGACCGAGGGGTCGTGGGAGAGCTTGGATTGCCTTTCCGTGCGAGAAGGGTCGGCTTCCTCCTCCTCTTCCTCCTCCTCTTCCCCCTCCTCTCCACCAGAGTTGTCATCGTCTTCGTCCCACTCAGCGTTAGACTACCACTCCTCCTGGCGTTCGCCTCCGCTCGCCTCCTCCTCTTCGACCTGTTCTTGCGCCCCGTTGGGCATCGAGTACATCTCAGTGGTGACCTGGAAAACAACAAGCAAAGCAAAAGTCACTCGAGTGACTTCTAACAAAGGAATGAAGGAAGCAGGATCACAGTCGGAGAAACAGAGTCGTACCTTGTCTGGCTCGTATGATTGGTCGAGAGGAGGAATCCTCCTGGCCCCCCGGGGGTTGTCTTTATTTCCAGTGATGGCAGTCATCCACCTCTCCAGCGTGGCACCCTCGACCTCCTCCGGGTGGACCCGAGTGGTGTCTTCGGTGCTAGAATACATCCACATCGGATGGTCTCGGTATTGAAGAGGATGGATGCATCGTCTAAGGAAGACTTCGAAGAGATCCATGCCGGTCACCCCGTCACGGATGAGTTGAACTACGCGCTCGACCAACACTCTAACCTGCGCTTTCTCTTCCGGGATCACTTTCAAAGAAGAAGGCTTCCCCACTCGGTCCATGGAAAAAGGAGGAAGTCCAGTCGACTGCCCTGGCATCGGCTGGTCTTTGCAGTAAAACCAGGTCAACTGCCATCCACGAACCGACTCGGGAAGGACCATGGCCGGAAAGGCGCTTTTTCCCCTCATCTGAACTCCGAGGCCCCCGCACATCTGAATCACTTGGGTTCTCTCATCACTCGGATTGGCCTTTTTCACCGTCTGTGAGTGACAGGTGAAAATGTGCTTGAAGAGACCCCAATGAGGCCGACAACCCAGGAAGTTCTCACACAACGACACGAAAGCAGCAAGATAAATGATAGAGTTTGGTGTGAAATGATGGAGTTGTGCCCCAAAGAAGTTCAGAAATCCCCGACAGAAAGGGTGAGGAGGCAAAGAAAATGCACGGTCGACATGAGTGGCCAAGAGGACACACTCACCCTCCTGAGGTTGCGGCTCCCACTTGTTCCCAGGAAGCCTTGCTGATCCATGAGGGATCAGTCCCTCATCGGCCAGGTCGTCAAGGTCCTTCTGACGGATCGTCGAGCTGATCCAGTCGCCCTGGATCCAGCCCCGCGGCAGGCCGGTTCTTGACGAAGATCCGCCCCGACTGGTCGCCCTTCCCTTCGCCTTCATCATCGCCTTCTTCGCCCGCTCCAAAGCCGTCGTCTTCTCCTTCACCATTGTTGCCGGCAAGGCGTGCACGAAGCAGCGGTGCTAGGGCGGTGGCGAGCGTGGCGGATGAATCTGGAGAAGAGAGAAGGAAATTAGGATGCACTGTTCAAAACCCCCACCCGACACCTTATATAAGGCCGCTTCCGAGTAGCTGACACGTAGGCCCGGCCGATCCTGTCAAATCCCGCAACAGTCACGCGCGCGATACCTGGCAAAAAAGTTGGCGCGGAGATCTAGGCGTCCCTACCTTATCCCGTCCGATTGCTGCGGCCTCGCCCCATCCCGCGTGCTTCCCAAAATTTGAATCCCACAAAATCCGTGGGTTGCAGAACAACTCGTCAGATGGAAGATCTCCCCCACTCTATCACTCGTAGCTCTCTAAGCGAAAACTTCACTCGACAGATACAAAGAATGGATCAAGGTGACTGAAAAAGAAGTTGGTGTCCTCACCTAAAGCTCATTGATCCAAGACAAGACATACTCTTAGCATGAGAAACATGTCGGAATAATTCTCAACTCCTTCCCCACTCAAACCTCGATCCATTCGGGGGCTAATGATGGAGTCATATACCTAGGGTAGGGTCACGGACCCGTCCAAACTACCCTACCCAAGGACATCTCTAGAAGAAACCACCTGTCAGTCGACCTAGAGGTGTTCCACTCGACAGACTCGAGGACACTCGACCATGAAGTTAATCACTCAACTATGAAGCCAACCACTCGACGGCCAGGAGACCTAAAATCACTCTGCATGTAACGGTCTATCATTAAGTAGCCTTTATGGTCTTCATAGCACTTTATGTGGGCGTTACCAGTAACCCCCAGTCTTAATGTACTTTAAACCCTACATAACTGAGGGCTGGAGGGGTTTGGCGGATTCTATATAAGTCACCCCCCTCCTTAGTGTAAAGGGTTCGCACCCCTGTAACTCATATGCATATAATCCAGTCGACCGCCTCCGGGCTCCGAGACGTAGGGCTATTACTTCCTCCGAGAAGGGCCTGAACTCATAAATCTCTTGCGTATACAACTACTCCATAGCTAGGATCTTGCCTCTCCATTAGTACCCCCTACACTACTGTCAGACTTAGAACCACGACACTCGGCGGGACCTATTTCAGCAATAAGCAAACAGAAAGTTGGTCAGGCAAACTCAGTGGGATCAATCACTCATTTTGGTAAGACCGAAGCGTTACAAAGGGAAATGGAGAGTTTGCAATCCCATCTCGGTGAGACCGAAATCCCTGTCGGTGAGACCAAACTAATTAGGGTTTCTAGCAGTGGCTATGTCAAAGGAACTCGGTGGTGCCGGATAGATCAAATCGGTGGGGCCGAGTTTGACTTTAGGTTTTGGACATATTTGGAATAGAGAAAGTGGTTGAGGGCTTTGGAGCATATCACTAAGCATTTTGAGCAAGTAGACCATTGCGCAACACCTCATCCCCTTTTAATAGTATTGACTTTTCCAATGGACATAATGTGATCTTGGATCACTAAAATGGAAATGAAGAGTCTTTAGATTTTGCCAATCTTTGTCCTTAGCATTTTGAAGGGGTTCCACATCCTCTTGTCCATGCCACGCCATCGTTGAACTTTCTGAAATATACTAGATAAAGGTATTAGCCCAACAAGAGATATATGGACATTAATTACCAAAATCGCCCAGGGAGCACTTGTGCTTTCAGTCTCCCCCTTTTTGGTAATTGATTACAACATGCATCAAAGCTTTAGATAAGGATATGAAGAGTAACAAGTAAAGCTTTGGAAAGACATGTAACATGCATAGGCTCCCCCTACATATATGCAATCTGTTGGGGAACGTAGTAATTTCAAAAAAATTCCTACGCACACACAGGATCATGGTGATGCATAGCAACGAGAGCGGAGAGTGTGTCCACGTACCTTCGTAGACCGAAAGCGGAAGCATTAGCACAACGCAGTTGATGTACTCATACGTCTTCACGATCTGACTGATCCAAGTACCGAACGCACGGCACCTCCGAGTTCAGCACACGTTCAACTCGATGACGTCCCTCGAACTCCGATCCAGCCGAGCTTTGAGGGAGAGTTCCGTCAGCACGACGGCGTGGTGACGATGATGATCTTTTGGCATCAATATTATGCATATGTGTGTTACTACGATCAAGATTCAATAAACCATCAAAATTGGGTGTATGACTATCGAAGGTTTTATTCATGTAAACAAAATAAAAATTTATTCTCTGTCTTAGATGAATAATCGTATCGCAATAAACATGATCAAATCATATTTATGCTCAACGCAAACGCCAAATAACATTTATTTAGGTTCAACACTAATCCCGAAAGTATAGGGAGTGTGCGATGATGATCATATCAATCTTGGAACCACTTCCAACACACATCATCACTACACCCTCAACTAGTCTCTGTTTATTATGTAACTCCTTTTTCGAGTTACTAATATTAGCAACTGAACAAGTATCAAATACCCAGGGGCTACTATAAACACTAGTAAGGTACACATCAACAACCTGTATATCAAATATACCCTTGTTCACTTGCCATTCTTCTTATCCACCAAATATTCAGGGCATTTTTGCTTCCAGTGACCATTTCCTTTGCAGTAGAAGCACTTAGTTTCAGGCTTTGGTCCAGCTTTGGGCTTCTTCACGGGAGTGACAACTTGCTTGCCATTCTACTTGAAGTTCCCTTTCTTTTCCTTTGCCCTTTTCTTGAAACTAGTGATCTTGTTTAATCATCAACACTTGATGCATTTTCTTGATTTCTACCTTCGTCGATTTTAGCATCACGAAGAGCTCGGGAATCGTTTTCGTCATCCCTTTCATAGTATAGTTCATCACGAAGTTCCAGTAACTTGTTGATGGTGACTATAGAACTCTGCCAATCACTATCTTATCTGGAAGATTAACTCCCACTTGATTCAAGCGATTGTAGTACTCAGACAATCTAAGCACTTGCTCACTAGTTGAGAAATTCTCCTCCATCTTTTAGGTGAAGTATTTGTCAGGGGTCCCATACCTCTTGACACAGGCATGAGTCTGAAATACCAATTTCATGTCATGGAACATCTCATATGTTCCGTGACGTTTCAAAAACGTTTTTGTAGTCCCAGTGCTAAGCCATAAAGCATGGTGCACAAAACTATCAAGTAGTCATCATATTGAGCTAGCCAAACATTCATAACGTCTGCATATTCTCCTGTAATAGGTCTGTCACCTAGCGGTGCATCAAGGACATAATTCTTCTATGCAGCAATGAGGATAAACCTCAGATCACGGAACAAGTCCGCATCATTGCTACGAATATCTTTCCACATAGTTTTTCTCTAGGAACATATAAAAACATAGGGAATCTATAACGCGAGCTATTGATCTACAACATAATTAGAAAAATACTACTAGGACTAAGTTCATGATAAATTAAAATTCAATTAATCATATTACTTAAGAACTCCCACTTAGATAGACATCCCTCTAATCATCTAAGCGATCACGTGATCCAAATCAACTAAACCAGTTCCGATCATCACGTGAAATGGAGTAGTTTTCAATGGTGAACATCACTATGTTGATCATATCTACTATATGATTCACGCTCGACCTTTCGGTCTCAGTGTTCCGAGGCCATATCTGCATATGCTAGGCTCGTCAAGTTTAACCTGAATATTTTGCGTGTGCAAAATTGGCTTACACCCATTGTAGATGGACGTAGAGCTTATCACACCCGATCATCACGTGGTGTCTGGGCACGACGAACTTTGGCAATGGTGCATACTCAGGGAGAACACTTTTATCTTGAAATTTAGTGAGAGATCATCTTATAATGCTACCGTCAATCAAAGCAAGATAAGATGCATAAAAGATAAACATCACATGCAATCAATATAAATGATATGATATGGCCATCATCATCTTGTGCTTGTGATCTCCATCTCCGAAGCTCCGTCATGATCACCATCGTCACCGGCGCGACACCTTGATCTCCATCGTAGGATCATTGTCGTCTCGCCAACTATTGCTTCTACGACTATCGCTACCGCATAGTGATAAAGTAAAGCAATTACAGGGCGATTGCATTGCATACAATAAAGCGACAAGCATATGGCTCCTGCCAGTTGCCGATAACTCTGTTACAAAACATGATCATCTCATACAATAAAATTTAGCATCATGTCTTGGCCATATCACATCACAACATGCCCTGCAAAAACAAGTTAGACGTCCTCTACTTTGTTGTTGCAAGTTTTACATGGCTGCTATGGGCTGAGCAAGAACCGTTCTTACCTACGCATCAAAACCACAACGATAGTTCGTCAAGTTAGTGCTGTTTTAACCTTCTCAGAGACCGGGCGTAGCCACACTCGGATCAACTACAGTTGGAGAAACTGACACCCGCCAGTCACCTATGTGCAAAGCACGTCGGTAGAAGCAGTCTCGCGTAATCGTACGCATAATGTTGGTCCGGGCCGCTTCATCAAACAATACCACCGAACCAAAGTATGACATGCTGATAAGCAATATGACTTGTATCATCCACAACTCACTTGTGTTCTACTCGTGCATATAACATCTACGCATAAAACCAGGCTCGGATGCCACTGTTGGGGAACATAGTAATTTCAAAAAATTCGTACGCACACACATGATCATGGTGATGCATAGCAACGAGAGGGGAGAGTGTGTCCACGTACCCTGTAGATAGCACAACGTGGTTGATGTAGTCGTACGTCTTCACGATCCGGCCGATCCAAGTACCGAACGCACAACACCTCCGAGTTCAGCACACGTTCAACTCGATGACGTCCCTCGAACTGCGATCCAACCAAGCTTTGATGGAGAGTTCCATCGGCACGACGGCGTGGTGACGATGATGATGTTCTACCAACACATGGCTTCGCCTAAGCACCGCTACGATATTATTGAGGTGGACTATGGTGGAGGGGGGCACCACACACGGCTAAGAGATCCAAGGGATCAATTGTTGTGTCTATGGGGTGCCCCCCTCCTCTGTAAATAAAGGAGGGGAGGAGGGGGCCGACCAGGAGGAGGAGGCGCGCCCAAGGGGGGAGTCCTACTCCCACCGGGAGTAGGACTCCTCCTTTTCCTACTTGGAGAGGGAGAGGGAAGGAAGAGGAAGGAGGGAGGAAGGAAAGGGGGGCCGGCCCCCCTCCCAATTCGGATTGGGCTTGGGGGGGCACCCCCTCCCTTGCTCCTTACCCCTCCTTTCTACTAAAGCCCATTAAGGCCCATATACCTCTCGGGGGTTCCGATAACCTCCTGGTGCTCCGGTATTATCCCAATCTCACCCGGAACCATTCCGGTGTCCAAATATAGTCGTTCAATATATCGATCTTTATGTCTCGACCATTTCGACACTCCCCGTCATGTCTGTGATCATATCCGGGACTCCGAACTACCTTCGGTACATCAAAACACATAAACTCATAATATAATTGTCATCGAACTTTAAGCGTGCGGACCCTACGGGTTCGAGAACTATGTAGACATGACCGAGATGTCTCCGTTCAACAACCAATAGTGGAACCTGGATGCTCATATTGGCTCCAACATATTCTACGAAGATCTTTATCGGTCAAACCGCATAACGACATACGTTGTTCCCTTTGTCATCGGTATGTTACTTGCCCGAGATTCGATCATCGGTATCTCAATACCTAGTTCAATCTCGTTATCGGCAAGTCTCTTTACTTGTTCCGTAATAGATCATCCCGCAACTAACTCATTAGTCACATTGCTTGCAAGGCTTATAGTGATGTGCATCGCCGAGTGGGCCCAGAGATACCTCTCCGACAATTGGAGTGACAAATCCTAATCTCGAAATACGCCAACCCAACAAGTACCTTCGGAGACACCTGTAGAGCACATTTATAATCACTCAGTTACGTTGTGACGTTTGGTAGCACACAAAGTGTTCCTCCGGTGAACGGGAGTTGCATAATCTCATAGTCATAGGAACATGTATAAGTCATGAAGAAAGCAATAGCAACATACGAAACGATCAAGTGCTAAGCTAACGGAATGGGTCATGTCAATCACATCATTCTCCTAATGATGTGATCCCATTAATTAAATGACAACTCTTTGTCCATGGCTAGGAAACATAACCATCTTTGATTAACGAGCTAGTCAAGTTGAGGCATACTAGTGACCCTCAGTTTTTCTATGTATTCACACATGTATCATGTTTCCGGTTAATAAATTCTAGCATGAATAATAAACATTTATCATGATATAAGGAAATAAATAATAACATTATTATTGCCTCCAGGGCATATTTCCTTCAGTCTCCCACTTGCACTAGAGTCAATAATCTAGTTCACATCACCATGTGATTTAACACCAATATCCATATCTGTATGTGGTTAACACCCATAGTTCACATTGTTATGTGACCAACACCTGAAGGGTTTACTAGAGTCAATAATCTAGTTCACATCACTATGTGATTAACACCCAAAGAGTACTAAGGTATGATCATGTTTTGCTCGTGAGAGAAGTTTAGTCAGCGGGTCTGTCACCTTCAAACCCGTATGTATCTTGCAAATATTCTATGTCTACAATGCTCTGCACGGAGCTACTCTAGCTAATTGCTCCCACTTTCAATATGTATCCAGATTGATACTTAGAGTCATCTGGATAAGTGTAAAAGCTTGCATCGATGTAACTCTTTACGACGAACTCTTTTATCACCTCCATAATCGAGAAACATCTCCTTAGTCCTCACTAAGGATATTCTTGACCGCTGTCTAGTGATATACTCCTAGATCAAAATTGTACTCCCTTGCCAAACTTAGACCAAGGTGTACAATTGGTCTGGTATACAGCATAGCATACTTTAAAGAACCTATGACTGAGGCATAGGGAATGACTTTTCATTCTCTTTCTATTTTCTGCCATGGTCGGGTTTTGAGTCTAACTCAACTTCACACCTTTGTAACACAGGCAAGAACTCCTTCTTTGACTGTTCCATTTTGAACTATTTCAAAACCTTATCAAGGTATGTACTCATTGAAAATCCATCAAGCGTCTTGATCTATCTCTATAGATCTTGATGCTCAATGTGTAAGCAGCTTCACCGAGGTCTTTGTTTGAAAAACTCTTATTCACGTATCCTTTTATGCTATCCAGAATTTCTATATCATTTCCAATCAACAATATGTCATCTACATATAGTATTAGAAATGCTACAGAGCTCCCACTCACTTTATTGTAAATACAGGCTTCTCCAAAAGTCTTTATAAAACCATATGCTTTGATCACATTATTAAAACATTTATTCCAACTCCGAGAGGCTTGCGGCAGTCCATAAATGGATCGCTGGAGCTTGCACACTTTGTTAGCTCCCATTGGATCGACAAAACCTTCCAGTTGCATCATATACAACTCTTCTTCCAAAAATCCATTTAGGAATGCAGTTTTGACATCCATTTGCCAAATTTCATAATCATAAAATGCGGCAATTGCTAACATGATTCGGACAGACTTAAGCATCGCTACGGGTGAGAAAGTCTCATCGTAGTC
Organism: Triticum aestivum; assembly: GCF_018294505.1. Taxonomy (NCBI): domain Eukaryota; kingdom Viridiplantae; phylum Streptophyta; class Magnoliopsida; order Poales; family Poaceae; genus Triticum; species Triticum aestivum. Next base: position 769,868,717 of record NC_057801.1, read on the forward strand.
AACTCCTTGAAATTGTCGAAAACCTTTTGCAACAAGTCGAGCTTTATAGACAGTAAAACTACCGTCAGCGTCAGTCCTCTTCTTGAAAATCCATTTATTTTCGATGGCCTGCCTATCATCGGGCAGGTCAACCAAAGTCCACACTTTGTTCTCATACATGGATCCCATCTCAGATTTCATGGCCTCATGCCATTTTGCGGAATCTAGGCTCACCGTCGCTTCTTCATAGTTTGTAGGTTCATCATGGTCTAGTAACATGACCTCCAGAACAGGATTACCATACCACTCTGTTGCGGACTGTACTTTGGAAGACCTATAAGGTTCTGTAGTAACTTAATCTGAAGTTTCATGATCATCATCATTAGCTTCCTCACTAATTGGTGTAGGAATCACTGGAATTGATTTCTGTGATGAACTACTTTCCAATTCGGGAGAAGGTACAATTACCTTATCAAGCTCTACTTTCCTCCACTCACTTCTTTCGAGAGAAACTCCTTCTCTAGAATGGATCCATTCTTAGCAATGAATGACTTGCCTTCGGATCTGTGATAAAAGGTGTACCGAACAGTTTCCTTTGGGTATTCTATGAAGATGCATTTCTCCGATTTGGGTTGGAGCTTATCAATTTCAATTTTTTTAAAATAAGTATCGCAGCCCCAAACTTTAACAAACGACAACTTTGGTTTCTTGCCAAACCACAGTTCATAAGGCGTCGTCTCAACGGATTTTGATGGTGCCCTTTTTAAAGTGAATGCAACTGTCTCTAATGCATAAGCCCAAAACGATAGTGTTAAACCGATAATAGACATCATATATTGCACACTATCCAATAAAGTGCGGTTACGATGTTCGGACACACCATAATGCTGTGGTGTTCCATGTGGTGTGAACTGTGAAACTATTCCACATTGTTTTATATGAAGGCCAAACTCGTAACTCAAATATTCTCCTCCATGATCAGATCATAGAAACTTTATTTTCTTGTTACGATGATTCTCCACTTCACTCTGAAATTCTTTGAACTTTTCAAATGTTTCAGACTTGTGTTTCATTAAGTAGATATACTCTTATCTGCTCAAATCATCTTGTGAAGGTCAGAAAATAACAATACCCTCCACGAGCATCAATACTCATTGGACCACATACACCGGTATGTATTATTTCCAATAATTTACTAGCTCGTTCCGTTGTTCCGAAGAATGGAGTTTTAGTTATCTTACCCATAAGGCACAGTTCGCAAGCATCAAATGATTCATAATCAAGTGATTCGAAAAGTCCATCAGCATGGAGTTTCTTCATGCGCTTTACACTGATATGACCCAAACGGCAGTGCCACAAATATGTTGCACTATCATTATCAACTTTGCATCTTTTGGCATCAATATTATGCATATGTGTGTTACTACGATCAAGATTCGACAAACCATCAACATTGGGTATACAACCATAGAAGGTTTTATTCATGTAAACAGAATAACAATTTATTCTCTGTCTTATATGAATAATCGTGTCACAATAAACATGATCTAATCATATTTATGCTCAACGCAAACACCAAATAGCATTTATTTAGGTTCAACACTACTCTCGAAAATATAGGGAGTGTATGATGATTATCATATCAATCTTGGAACCACTTCCAACACACATCGTTACTTCACCCTCAACTAGTCTCTTTTTATTCTGTAACTCCTGTTCCGAGTTACTAATCTTAGCAACCGAACAAGTATCAGATACTCAGGGGCTACTATAAACGCTAGTAAGGTACACATCAGTAACCTGTATATCAAATATACCCTTGTTCACTTTGCCATCCTTCTTATCCACCAAATATTCAGGGCATTTCCGCCTCTAGTGACCATTTCCATTGCAGTAGAAGCACTTAGTTTCAGGCTTTGGTCTAGCTTTTGGGCTTCTTCATGGGAGTGACAACTTGCTTGTCATTCTGCTTGAAGTTCCCTTTCTTTCCCTTTGACCTTTTTCTTGAAACTAGTGGTCTTGTCAATCATCAACACTTCATGCTCTTTCTTGATTTCTACCTTGCATACTATAGTTCATCATGAAGTTCCAGTAACTTGGTGACGGTGACTATGAGACCTCTGTCAATCATTATCTTATCTGGAAGATTAACTCCCACTTGATTCAAGCGATTGTAGTACTCAGCCAATCTAAGCACTTGCTCACTAGTTGAGATTTTCTCCTCCATCTTTTAGGCGAAGTATTTGTCAGAGGTCTCATACCTCTTGACACAGGCATGAGTCTGAAATACCAATTTCATCTCATGGAACATCTCATATGTTCCATGACGTTTCAAAAATGTTTTTGTAGTCCCGGTTCTAAGCCATAAAGCATGGTGCACAAAACTATCAAGTAGTCATCATATTGAGATATCCAAACATTCATAACGTCTGCATCTGCTCTTGCAATAGGTCCGTCACCTAGCGGTGCATCAAGGACATAATTCTTCTATGCAGCAATGAGGATAAACCTCAAATAACGGACCAACTCCGCATCATTGCTACTAACATCTTTCAACATAGTTTTTCTCTAGGATCATATAAAAATATAGGGAAGCTATAACGCGAGCTATTGATCTACAACATAATTTGCAAAATACTACCAGGACTAAGTTCATGATAAATTAAAGTTCAATTAATCATATTACTTAAGAACTCCCACTTAGATAGACATCTCTCTAATCATCTACTCCCTCCGTTCCTAAATATAAGTCTTTGTAGAGATTCCACTATGGACTACGTTCGGATGTATGTAGATGCATTTTAGAGTATATATTCGTCTATTTTACTTTGTATGTAGTCTATAGTGAAATCTTTACAAAGACTTATATTTAGGAATGGAGGGAGTAAGTGATCACGTGATCCAAATCAACTAAACCATAACCGATCGTCACGTGACATGGAGTAGTTTTCAATGGTGAACATCACTATGTTGATCATATCTAATATATGATTCATGCTTGACCTTTCGGTCTCAGTGTTCCGAGCTATATCTGCATATGCTAGGCTCGTCAAGTTTAACCTGAGTATTCTGCGTGTGCAAAACTGGCTTGCACCGGTTGTAGATGGACGTAGAGCTTGTCACACCCGATCATCACATGGTGTCTGGGCATGACGAACTTTGGCAACGGTGCATACTCAGGGAGAACACTTTTATCTTGAAATTTAGTGAGATATCATCTTATAATGCTACCGTGAATCAAAGCAAAGTAAGATGCATAAAGGATAAACATCACATGCAATCAATATAAGTGATATGATATGGCCATCATCATCTTTGTGATTGTGATCACCATCTCCGAAGCACCTTCATGATCACCATCGTCACCGGCGCGACACCTTGATCTCTATCGTAGCATCGTTGTCGTTTTGCCACCTATTGCTTCTATGACTATCGCTACCGCTTAGTGACAAAGTAAAGCAATTACAGGGCGATTGCATTGCATAGAATAAAGAGACAACCATATGGCTCCTTCCAGTTGCTGATAACTCGGTTACAAAACATGATCATCTCATACAATAAAATATAGCATCATGTCTTGACCATATCACATCACAACATGCCCTGCAAAAACAAGTTAGACGTCCTCTACTTTGTTGTTGCAAGTTTTACGTGGCTGTTACGGGCTGAGCAAGAACCGTTCTTACCTACACATCAAAACCACAACGATAGTTCGTCAAGTTAGTGCTGTTTTAACCTTCTCAAGGACCGGGCGTAGCCACACTCAGTTCAACTAAATTTGGAGAAACTGACACCCGCCAGCCACCTATGTGCAAAGCACGTCGGTAGAACGAGTCTCGCGTAAGCTTACGCGTAATGTCGGTCCGGGTCGCTTCATCCAACAATACCGCCGAACCAAAGTATGACATGCTGGTAAGCAGTATGACTTGTATCGTCCACAACTCACTTGTGTTCTACTCGGGCATATAACATCTAGGCATAAAACCAAGCTCGGATGCCAATGTTGGGGAACGTAGTAATTTCAAAAAAATCCTACGCACACACAGGATCATGGTGATGCATAGCAACGAGAGGGGAGAGTATGTCCACGTACCCTCGTAGACCGAAAGCGGAAGCGTTAGCACAACGCGGTTGATGTAGTCGTACGTCTTCATGATCTGACCGATCCAAGTACCAAACGCACGGCACCTCCGATTTCAGCACATGTTCAACTCGATGACGTCCCTCGAACTCCGATCCAGCCGAGCTTTGAGGGAGAGTTCCGTCAGCACGACAGCGTGGTGACGATGATGATGTTCTACCGACACAGGGCTTCGCCTAAGCACCGCTACGATATTATCGAGGTGGACTATGGTGGAGGGGGGCACCGCACACGGCGAAGAGATCCAAGGGATCAATTGTTGTGTCTATGGGGTGCCCCCATCCTCCGTATATAAAGGAGGGAAGGAGGAGGCACGCCCAAGGGGGGAGTCCTACTCCCACCGGGAGTAGGACTCCTCCTTTTCCTACTTGGAGAGGGAGAGGGAAGGAAGAAGAAGGAGGGAGCAAGGAAAGGGGGGGCCGGCCCCCCTCCCAATTCGGATTGGGCTTGGGGGGGGGGCGCCCCCTCCCTTGATCCTTTCCCCTCCTTTCCACTAAAGCCCATTAAGGCCCATATACCTCCCAGGGGGTTCCGATAACCTCCCGGTGCTCCAGTATTATCCCGATCTCACCCGAAACCATTTTGGTGTCCAAATATAGTCGTCCAATATATCAATCTTTACGTCTCGACCATTTTGAGACTCCTCGTCATATCCGTGATCACATCCGGGACTCTGAACTACCTTCGGTACATCAAAACACATAAACTCATAATATAACCGTCATCGAACTTTAAGCGTGCGGACCCTACGGGTTCGAGAACTATGTACACATGACCGAGACACGTCTCCGGTCAATAACCAATAGAGGAACCTGGATGCTCATATTGGCTCCCACATATTCTATGAAGATCTTTATCCGTCAAACCGCATAACGACATACGTTGTTCCCTTTGTCATCGGTATGTTACTTGCCTGAGATTCGATCGTCGATATCTCAATACCTAGTTCAATCTCGTTACCGTCAAGTCTCTTTACTCGTTCTGTAATGCATCATCCCTCAACTAACTCATTCGTCACATTGGTTGCAAGTCTTATAGTGATGTGCATTATCGAGTGGGCCCAGAGATACCTCTCCGACAATCAGAGTGACAAATCCTAATCTCAAAATACACCAACCCAACAAGTACCTTCGGAGACACCTATAGAGCACCTTTATAATCACCCAGTTACGTTGTGACGTTTGGTAGTACACAAAGTGTTCCTCCGGTAAACGGGAGTTGCATAACCTCATAGTCGTAGGAACATGTATAAGTCATGAAGAAAGCAATAGCAACATACTAAACGATCAAGTGCTAAGCTAACGGAATGGGTCACGTCAATCACATCATTCTCCTAATTATGTGATCCCGTTAATCAACTGACAACTCTTTGTCCATGGCTAGGAAACATAACCATCTTTGATTAACGAGCTAGTCAAGTAGAGGCATACTAGTGACCCTCAATTTGTCTATGTATTCATACATGTATCATGTTTCCGGTTAATACAATTCTAGCATGAATAATAAACATTTATCATGATATAAGGAAATAAATAATAACTTCATTATTGCCTCTAGGGCATAATTCCTTCAGTCTCCCACTTGCACTAGAGTCAATAATCTAGTTCACATCACCATGTGATTTAACACCAATATCCACATCTATATGTGGTTAACACCCATAGTTCACATCGTTATGTGACCAACACCTGAAGGGTTTACTAGAGTCAATAATCTAGTTCACACCGCTATGTGATTAACACCCAAAGAGTACTAAGGTATGATCATGTTTTGTTCGTGAGAGAAGTTTAGTCAACGGGTCTGTCACATTCAGAGCCGTATGTATCTTGCAAATATTCTATGTCTACAATGCTCTGCACGGAGCTACACTAGCTAATTGCTCCCACTTTCAATATGTATCCATACTGAGACTTAGAGTCATCTGGATAAGTGTAAAAGCTTGCATCAATGTAACACTTTACGATGAACTCTTTTATCACCTCCATAATCAAGAAACATCTCCTTAGTCCTCACTAAGGATATTCTTGACCGCTGTCTAGTGATCTACTCCTAGATCAAAATTGTACTCCCTTGCCAAACTCAGAGCAAGGTATACAATAGGTCTTGTATACATCATATCATACTTTATAGAACCTATGACTGAGGCATAGGGAATGACTTTTCATTCTCTTTCTATTTTCTGCCATGGTTGGGTTTTAAGTCTTACTCAACTTCACACCTTTGTAACACAGGTAAGAACTCCTTATTGACTGTTCCATTTTGAACTATTTCAAAATCTTATCAAGGTATGTATTCATTGAAAAATCTTTATCAAGCGTCTTGATCTATCTCTATAGATCTTGATGCTCAATGTGTAACCAACTTCACTGAGGTCTTTGTTTGAAAAACTCTTATTCAAGTATCCTTTTATGCTATCTAGAATTTCTATATCATTTCCAATCAACAATATGTCATCTACATATAGTATTAGAAATGCTACAGAGCTCCCACTCACTTTCTTATAATTACAGGCTTCTCCAAAAGTCTGTATAAAACCATATGCTTTGATCACATTATGAAAACGTTTATTCCAACTCCGAGAGGCTTGCACCAGTCCATAAATGGATTGCTGGAGCTTGCACACTTTGTTAGCTCCCTTTGGATGGACAAAACCTTTCGGTTGCATCATATACAACTTTTCTTCCAGAAATCCATTCAGGAATGCAGTTTGGACATCCATTTGCCAAATTTCATAATCATAAAATGCGGCAATTGCTAACATGATTCAGACAGACTTAAGCATCGCTACGGGTGAGAAAGTCTCATCATAGTCAACTCCTTGAACTTGTCGAAAACCTTTTGCAACAAGCCGAGCTGTATAGGCAGTAACATTACCATCAGCGTCAGTCTTCTTCTTGAAAATCCATTTATTTTTGATGGTCTGCCGATCATCGGGCAGGTCAACCAAAGTCCACACGTTGTTCTCATACATGGATCCCATCTCATATTTCATGGCCTCAAGCCATTTTGCGTAATCTGGGCTCACCATCGCTTCTTCATAGTTTGTAGGTTCGTCATGCTCTAGTTACATGACCTACAGAACAGGACTACCGTACGACTCTGGTGCGTACTGTACTTTGGAAGACCTACAAGGTTTCTGTAGTAACTTATCTGAAGTTTCATGATCATCATCATTAGCTTCCTCACTAATTGGTGTAGGAATCACTGGAACTGATTTCTGTGATGAACTACTTTCCAATTCGGGAGAAGGTACAATTACCTTATCAAGCTCTACTTTCCTCCCACTCACTTCTTTTGAGAGAAACTCCTTCTCTAGAAAGGATCCATTCTTAGCAATGAATGACTTGCCTTCGGATCTGTGATAGAAGGTGTACCCAACAGTTTCCTTTGGGTATTCTATGAAGACGCATTTCTCCGATTTGGGTTGGAGCTTATCAGGTTGATACTTTTTCCCATAAGTATCGTCGCCTCAAACTTTAAGAAACGACAACTTTCGTTTCTTGGCAAACCACAGTCCATAAGGCGTCGTCTCAACGGATTTTGATGGTGCCCTTTTTAAAGTGAATGCAACTGTCTCTAATGCATAACCCCAAAACGATAGTGTTAAACCGATAAGAGACATCATAGATTGCACAATATCCAATAAAGTGCGGTTATGACGTTCGGACACACCATAATGCTGTGGTGTTCCAGGTGGTGTGAACTATGAAACTATTCCACATTGTTTTATATGAAGGCCAAACTCGTAACTCAAATATTCTCCTCCACGATCAGATCGTAGAAACTTTATTTTCTTGTTACGATGATTCTCCACTTCACTCTGAAATTCTTTGAACTTTTCAAATGTTTCGGACTTGTGTTTCATTAAGTAGATATACGCATATCTACTCAAATCATCTTGTGAAGGTCAGAAAATAACAATACCCGCCACGGGCATCAATACTCATTGGACCGCATACATCGGTATGTAATATTTCCAATAATTTACTAGCTTTTTCCATTGTTCCGGAGAACGGAGTTTTCGTTATCTTGCCCATAAGGCACGGTTCGCAAGCATCAAATGATTCATAATCAAGTGATTCCAAAAGTCCATCAGCATGGAGTTTCTTCATGCGCTTTACACCGATATGACCCAAACGGCAGTGCCACAAATATGTTGCACTATCATTATCAACTTTGCATCTTTTGGCATCAATATTATGCATATGTGTGTTACTACGATCAACATTCAACAAACCATCAACATTGGGTATACGACCATAGATGGTTTTATTCATGTAAACAGAATAACAATTTATTCTCTGTCTTAGATGAATAATCGTGTCGCAATAAACATGATCTAATCATATTTATGCTCAACGCAAACACCAAATAACATTTATTTAGGTTCAACGCTAATCTCGAAAATATAGGGAGTGTACGATGATTATCATATCAATCTTGGAACCACTTCCAACACACAACGTTACTTCACCCTCAAGTAGTCTTTGTTTATTCTGTAACTCCTGTTTCGAGTTACTAATCTTAGCAACTGAGCAAGTATCAGATACTCAGGGGCTACTATAAACACTAGTAAGGTACACATAAATAACCCGTATATCAAATATACCCTTGTTCACTTTGCCATCCTTCTTATCCACCAAATATTCAGGGCATTTCCGCCTCCAGTGACCATTTCCTTTGCAGTAGAAGCACTTAGTTTCAGCCTTTGGTCCAGCTTTTGGGCTTCTTCATGGGAGTGACAACTTGCTTGTCATTCTGCTTGAAGTTCCCTTTCTTTCCCTTTGCCCTTTTTCTTGAAACTAGCGGTCTTGTCAATCATCAACACTTGATGCTCTTTCTTGATTTCTACCTTCATCGATTTCAGCATCACGGAGAGCTCAGGAATCATTTTCGTCATCCCTTGCATACTATAGTTCATCACGAAGTTCCAGTAACTTGGTGATGGTGACTAGAGAACTATGTCAATCACTATCTTATCTGGAAGATTAACTCCCACTTGATTCCAGCAATTGTAGTACTCAGACAATCTAAGCACTTGCTCACTAATTGAGCAATTCTCCTCCATCTTTTAGGCGAAGTATTTGTCAGAGGTATCATACCTCTTGACATGGGCATGAGTCTGAATACCAATTTCATCTCATGGAACATCTCATATGTTCCGTTACGTTTCGAAAACGTTTTTGTAGTCCCGGTTCTAAGCCATAAAGCATGGTGCACAAAACTATCAAGTAGTCATCATATTGAGCTAGCCAAACATTCATAACGTCTGCATCTGGTCCTGCAATAGGTCCGTCACCTAGCGGTGCATCAAGGACATAATTCTTCTATGCAACAATGAGGATAAACCTCAAATCGCAGACCAACTCCACAACATTGCTACTAACATCTTTCAACATAGTTTTTCTCTTGGATCATATAAAAAATATAGGGAAGCTATAACGCGAGCTATTGATCTACAACATAATTTGCAAAATACTACCAGGACTAAGTTCATGATAAATTAAAGCTCAATTGATCATATTACTTAAGAACTCCCACTTAGATAGACATCTCTCTAATCATCTAAGTGATCACGTGATCCAAATCAACTAAACCATAACCGATCATCACGTGAAATGGAGTAGTTTTCAATGGTGAACATCACTATGTTGATCATATCTACTATATGATTCATGCTTGACCTTTCAGTCTCAGTGTTCCGAGGCCATATCTGCATATGCTAGGCTCGTCAAGTTTAACTTGAGTATTCTGCGTGTGCAAAACTAGCTTGCACCCGTTGTAGATGGACGTAGAGCTTATCACACCCGATCATCACGTGGTGTCTGGGCACGACGAACTTTGGCAATGGTGCATACTAAGGGAGAACACTTTTATCTTGAAATTTAGTGAGAGATCATCTTATAATGCTACCGTCAATCAAAGCAAAATAAGATGCATAAAGGATAAACATCACATGCAATCAATATAAGTGATATGATATGGCCATCATCATCTTTGTGCTTATGATCACCATCTCCGAAGCACCGTCATGATCACCATCGTCACCGGCGCGACACCATGATCTCTACCGTAGCATCATTGTCATTTCGCCACCTATTGCTTCTACGACTATCGCTACTGCTTAGTGATAAAGTAAAGCAATTACAGGGCGATTGCATTGCATACAATAAATTGACAACCATATGGCTCCTGCGAGTTGCCGATAACTTGGTTACAAAACATGATCATCTCATACAATAAGATATAGCATCACGTCTTGACCATATCACATCACAACATGCCGTGCAAAAACAAGTTAGACGTCCTCTACTTAGTTGTTGCAAGTTTTACGTGGCTGCTACGGGCTGAGCAAGAACCGTTCTTACCTACGCATCAAAACCACAATGATAGTTCGTCAAGTTAGTGCTATTTTAACCTTCACAAGGACCGGGCGTAGCCACACTCAGTTCAACTAAAGTTGGAGAAACTGACACCCGCCAGCCACCTATGTGCAAAGCATGTTAGTAGAACCAGTCTCGCGTAAGCGTGCGCGTAATGTCGGTCCGGGCCGCTTCATCAAACAATACTGCCGAACCAAAGTATGACATGCTGGTAAGCAGTATGACTTGTATCGTCCACAACTCATTTGTATTCTACTCGTGCATATAACATCTACGCATAAAACCAGGCTCGGATGCCACTATTGGGGAACGTAGTAATTTCAAAAAAATTCCTACGCACACACAGGATCATGGTGATGCATAGCAACGAGAGGGGAGAGTGTATCCACGTACCCTCGTAGACCGAAAGCGGAAGCGTTAGCACAATGCGGTTGATGTAGTCGTACGTCTTCATGATCCGACCGATCCAAGTACCGAACGCATGGCACCTCCGAGTTCAGCACACGTTCAACTCGATGACGTCGCTCGAACTCCGATCCAGCCGAGCTTTCAGGGAGAGTTCCTTCAGCACGACGGCGTGGTGACGATGATGATGTTCTACCGACGTAGAGCTTCGCCTAACAACCGCTACGATATTATCGAGGTGGACTATAGTGGAGGGGGGCACCGCACACGGCTAAGAGATCCAATGGATCAATTGTTGTGTCTATGGGGTGCCCCCCTCCTATGTATATAAAGGAGGGGAGGAGGGGGCCGGCCGGGAGGAGGAGGCGCGCCCAAGGGGGAGTCCAACTCCCACCGGAGTACGACTCCTCCTTTTCCTACTTGGAGAGGGAGAGGGAAGGAAGAGGAAGGAGGGAGGAAGGAAAGGGGGGCCGGCCCTGATGATGTTATCTACCTAGGGTAGGGTCATGGACCTATCTAGGATACCATACCAAAGGACATCCTTAGACGAAGCTACCTTCCAGTCGACCAAGAGGGACTCCACTCGACCGGCTAGAAGACACTCGACCATGAAGACTCACTCGACCACCAGGAGTTTAGGATCTACTCTGTATCCAAACGGTCTGTAATTAAGTAGTCTTAATGGTCATGATGACACTTTATGTAGGGCGTTACCAGTAACGCCCGACCTTAATGTACTTTAACCCTCTGCTACGTGGGTTGGTTGGGGTCCTGGCGTCCTCTATATAAGCCACCCCCTCCACTGGTAGAAGGGTTGGCACTTCTGTAACTCATATACACATAAACCAGTCGACCGCCTTCGGGCTCCGAGACGTAGGGATGTTACTTCCTCCGAGAAGGGACTGAACTCGCTAAACACTCGTGTGTACAACTACTCCATAGCTAGGATCTTGCCTCTCCATACCTAAACCCCATTCTACTGTCAGACTTAGAACCACGACAGTTGGCGCCCACCGTGGGGCAGGTGTCTTAGCGACTTTTTGGAGAAGTTGCAATTTGTCCGATTGCCTTCATCATGGTTTCCGGCGGAGCTCTGGTCGAGGGCCGCGAGATCCGTCTCGGTGCGCTCGCTTTCATCGCCGACGACTCTGCTTGGCTCCAGGAGGCACCACTCGACATCGACGCGCTCCCCGTCCGCGGGGCGACGCACTTTCGGGCGTGTGTCCGCGGCATCCTGCTGCGGCAGCCATCGACCCCATACCGGTCGACTCCTATGCCATCCTCCCTCCCTGTCTCCCACCAGCGCAAGCACTCCGGTCGGTCGAGGCTCCAGCGATGGGTGAGACACGCAGTGGCTCGCCAATCGGCCACCACCCAAGTCGCGACAATTGAGCCCGACGAATCTCTCTACGGCCTGTTCGACCTGTCGACTGGCTCCGTAGAGACTGCATCCGAGTGCGATAGCAGTGATCCAGCGGCGGAGGTCCTGATGGTCAACGGGCCTCGTAGTCCTCCCGGTTTCCCTTGCAATGACGGGATGGACGACGGGGGCGACCCCGCTCAGGCCCACGAAGAGTATCAGCCCGAGCCACTCACTTCTCAGCAGAGGGAAGAACTTCGCCGCCGGAACATGGATGCCCTGCATACTCCCATTGCAGGAGAAACCCCTGAGGCTCGTGCCCTGGAAGAGGCGCGTTTGGCCAACTTGGCTGAACGCACTCGACTGGAGAACCTCCAGCGAGCACTCGACGAGCGTGCGCGTCAGCGAGTACCCGACTCCCGCCGACGCCAGCTCTTTCCGCAACCAACTCAGGTATATCGAACCCCGATTCAAAATTTGGCAGCTGCAGCCCGTATAGCAGAGTCAATTCAGCCCTCTCAGTCGGAGGCTGGAAGAGGCTTGATGCAGATCAGAGATTTGCTCCGGGCGGCAGGAGATTAGAATTCAGCTGTGTCACAGTCGCGCAACAGGATTAACAGTCGATCCGTCGCTGCGAATACTGTTCAGTCGGCTCACAGTCCAAGGTCGCCTCCGAGGCGCGTGGGACGTGAAGGCCGGCAGGACCACTATGATGATCGATTTGATCGTGATGAGAGGCGTCGAGTGCCCACTCCTCCCCCGAGAAGTGGGTCTAACGCCCATCAGCAGCAAGATGACAGACGCCAGCTCAGTGTTGGGTGGAGAGCTCCAGTCGACCCCAGAGAGCCAGGCTTTGACGCGAGATCCATCATCGTGCAAGGTTTGGTCGACCGGAACAGAGCTCATAGAGGTGGCCATGACAGAGATGTGCCCACAAGCAGCCGAGTCCACGTTTCAGGTCCAGAATGCTTTAGCAGAGCCATCAGAGCCGCAGTGATACCCCCCAACTTCAGGTTGGCGACTGGAGTGAGTAAGTTCACCGGAGAGTCTAAGCCTGAAACTTGGCTTAAAGACTACCGAGTGGCTGTTCAGATTGGTGGCGGTAATGATGAGGTGGCCATGAAGCATTTGCCACTTATGCTAGAGGGTTCGGCCAGGGCGTGGTTGAATCAGTTAGCTCCTAGCAGCATTTACACCTGAGAAGATCTTTCCCGAGTGTTCGTCAGGACGTTCGAGGGAACTTGCAAGCGACCGGCCGGACTGACAGAGCTGCAAGTTTGCGTACAAAATTCGAGTGAAACTCTGAGAGATTACATCCAGAGATGGATCACTTTGCATCATACTGTAGAGAATGTGTCAGACCATCAAGCGGTCTGCGCCTTCAAGGATGGTGTCAAGAACAGAGAGTTGAGCCTGAAGTTTGGTCGAACTGGAGATATGACCCTGAGTCGGATGATGGAAATAGCCACCAAGTATGCCAATGGCGAAGAAGAGGACCGACTCCGGAGTGGCAAGTACAAGCCGAGTCAGTCGGAAAAAGGAAACTCCAGTCGGAAGCAGAAGCGGAAGGCCGAGCCAGTTGCTCCTGGAGAAGCTCTAGCCGTGACTCAGGGCAAATTCAAAGGGAAGCCCAAAGGATTTTGGAACCCCAAGAAGGTAAAAGGTAAGGAAGGTAACGACGTGATGGATCTACCGTGTCATATCCACACGAAGAAAGACGAAGAGGGTAACTTCATCTACCCAAAGCATACCACTCGCTAGTGCCGGCTCTTAATCCAGCAATTTCAAGGAAAACAGCCGAAGGACAAAGAGAAGGAGTTAGACAAGGCTGAGGACAAGGAGGACAGTGATGGAGAGTACCCTCATGTCAACTCCACACTGATGATTTTTGCTGATGTAGAGAGCAAAAGTCGACTGAAAGTGATCAACCGTGAGGTCAACATGGTCGCCCCGGCGACACCAAGCTATCTGAGATGGTCGCAAACTCCCATCACTTTCGACCAATCTGATCACCCCACTCACATTGCCACCCCTGGGAGGCAGGCGCTGGTGGTCGACCCAATCGTCGAAGGCACTCGACTGACGAAGGTACTGAAGGATGGCGGCAGTGGATTAAATATACTGTATTCAGAGACGCTCAAGGGAATGGGCATTCCGATGTCCAGGCTCAGTTCCAGCAACATGAGTTTTCATGGAGTCATCCCTGGAAAGAAGGCTGAGTCACTCGGCCAAATAGCTTTGGATGTAGTGTTCGGCGACTCGAAGCATTTCCGCAAAGAGAAGCTGACATTTGAAGTCGTGGATTTCTGAAGCGCCTACCACGCTATTTTGGGAAGACCAACCTATGCCCGCTTCATGGCTCAACCATGTTATGTATACCTCAAATTAAAGATGCCTGGCCCCAAAGGCGTGATCACTATCACTGGCAGCCAGAAGAAGGCAGAAGAGTGTTTCCAGAAAGGCTCAAAGATTGCGGATGACTAGATAACAGTGGTAGAGCTGGAGGAATACAAGAAGAATGTAGATCCGAGTGATTTGCTGCGGGCCAAGAAGCCCGCCACAGAGTCAGCGTTTCAGTCGTCTGGGGAGACGAAGCCAGTTCATATCCATCCGACTGACCCCAATGCAGCTCTGACCCATATTTCCACAACACTCGACTCTAAATAGGAAGAAGCGCTCATCCAGTTCCTCCGTGAGAACTGGGACATCTTTGCATGGAAGCCAGCTGACATGCCGGGTGTTCCCAGGGGGCTGGCTGAGCATCGCCTTAGAGTCGACTCAAAAGCGAAACCTGTTAAAGAACATCTTCGACGGTCCGCTGTTCAGAAGAAAAGGCCATTGGCGAGGAGGTGGCTCGACTCCTTGCAGCAGAGTTTATCCGAGAGATATACCACTCCGAGTGGCTCGCCAATGTCGTCATGGTCCCCAAGAAGGACAACTCACTTCGCATGTGCATTGATTTCAAACATATCAATCGGGCCTGCCCAAAAGATCATTTTCCTCTCCCTCGCATCGACCAAATTGTCGACTCGATCGCAGGGTGCGAGAGATTGTCTTTTTAGACGCTTATTCCGGGTATCATCAGATCCGTCTGTATGGACCTGACGAAATCAAAACAGCTTTCATCACTCCATTCGGGTGCTTCTCCTATATCACCATGGCATTCGGCCTCAAGAATGCCGGAGCCACGTTCATGAGAATGATTCAAAAGTGTTTACTCACTCAAATCAGTCGGAATGTGGAAGCGTACATGGATGATATCATGGTCAAGTCGCGAAAGGGTTCCGACCTATTGACTGACCTAGCTGAAACATTTGCCAATCTCAGGTATGATATCAAGCTCAATCCATCGAAGTGCACATTCGGAGTACCTGGCGGAAAGTTACTCGTTTCAGAATGAGGAATCGATGCTAACCCAGAGAAAGTTGGCACCATACTCCGAATGAAATGCCCTGTGCGTGTGCACGACGTCCAGAAGCTTACTGGATGCTTGGCCGCTTTAAGTCGATTCATCTCTCGCCTCGGTGAAAAGGCATTGCCCCTTTACCGACTGATGAAGAAGGCAGACAAGTTCGAGTGGACTCCAGAAGCTGATGCAACATTTGCCGAGTTAAAAACTCTGCTCTCCACCCAGCCGGTGCTTGCTGCTCCAATCAGCAAAGAGCCTCTGTTGCTTTATATTGCAGCCACAGGACAAGTCGTCAGTACAGTACTTACGGTCGAGCGGGAAGAAGAAGGGAAAGCCTTCAAAGTTCAGCGCCCAGTGTATTATCTCTCTGAAGTTTTGACCCCATCGAAGCAAAGATATCCTCATTATCAGAAGCTTGTATATGGGATCTACATGACCATGAAGAAGGTTGCTCATTATTTCTCTGATCATGACATTACAGTCGTCAGCGACGCACCATTGTCGGAGATTCTGCATAACAGAGATGCAACTGGTCAAGTGGCTAAATGGGCGATTGAACTCCTTCCCCTTGATGTCAAATTCGAGGCAAAGAAAGCCATTAAGTCCCAGGCTATAGCAGATTTCCTTGCCGAGTGGATTGAGCAACAGCAGCCGACTCAAGTTCACTCGGAGCATTGGACCATGTTCTTTGATGGATCTAAGATGTTAAATGGTTCTGGTGCTGGGGTTGTTTTAGTTTCCCCCCGAGGAGATAAACTAAGATATGTGCTCCAAATCCACTTTGATTCCTCCAACAATGAAGCAGAATATGAAGCACTCTTGTATGGGTTGCGCATGGCCATTTCACTCGGCGTCTGTCGCCTTATGGTTTATGGCGACTCAGATTTGGTGGTCAATCAGGTGATGAACGAGCGGGACGTTAGAAGCCCAGCCATGACTGGATACTGCAATGCAGTGAGGGAGCTCGAAAAGAAGTTCGAAGGGTTAGAGCTCCACCACATACCCCGACTGAAAAATCAAGCAGCTGATGATCTGGCGAAGATAGGATCCAAGAGAGAAGCCATCCCCAGTGATGTGTTCTTGGAGCATATCCACACTCCGTCAGTCGTAGAATATCCTTTTACCAATGAAGCTCCGCAACCTAAGAGTGTTACGGACCCGACTGAGGTTGAAGTCCCAGCAGTGGTCGACCTGATCATGGAAGTTCTAGTGATCACTCCAGATCCGAATCCCACTCCTCCAGGCTTTCGCCCCCACTTCCTTCCTCCTCTTCAATCGGCGTCTGCGCTCCATTGGGCATCTAGTATAACTCACTGGTGGCTTGTCAGACAACAAAGCAAAGCAAGGATCAATCGACCAATTCGCGGCAAAATAGAATGGATAAAGCAAGATTACACTCGGAGATAAGTGGTCATACCGAGTCCGGTGTATAGGTGCAGTCGAGTGGCGGGATCCTCCTAGCCCCTCGAGGGTTGTCCTTGTTCCCTGTGATGGCAGCCACCCACCTCTCCAGCGTGGCATCATCGACCGCTTCTGGATGGACCCGAGTGGTATCTTCGGTACCGCAGTATAGCCACATTGGGTGGCCTCAGTAGTGAAGCGGTTGGATGCGCCGCCTAAGGAAGACTTCCAGAAGATCCATGCCAGTCACTCCGTCCCGAACGAGTTGGACTACGCGCTCCATCAACATTTTTACCTGGGCTTTCTCCTCAGGAAGCACCTTCAGAGAGGAGGGTTTGTCCACTCGGTCCATGGAGAACGGAGGGAGACCACTCGACTGCCCCGGCGTCGGCTCGTCTTGGCAGTAGAACCAAGTCGACTGCCACCCTCTGACCGACTCAGGAAGGGTCATGGCCGGGAAAGTGCTCTTATTCCTCATCTGAATCCCAAGACCCCCGCACATATGAATGACCTTGGTCCTCTCATCGTCCGGACTCGCCTTTTTCACCGTCTGTGAGCGACAGGTGAATATGTGCTTGAAGAGACCCCAGTGCGGTCGACAACCCAGGAAGTTCTCGCACATGGACAAGAAAGCAGCAAGATGGGCGATGGAATTGGGAGTGAAATGGTGGAGTTGCGCCCAAAAAAAGTTCAGAAACCCTCGGAAGAAAACACTCGGCGGCAAAGAGAATCCACGATCTATGTGAGTGACCAGGAGAACGCACTCACCCTCCTGCGACTGCGGTTGACACTCGGTCCCCGGAAGCCTTGCTGACCCGTGGGGGATCAGACCCTCGTTGGCCAGGTCGTTGAGATCCTTCTCGGTGATGGTCGAGCGGATCCAATCACCTTGGACCCAACCTTTCGGCAGGCGGGACCTTGACGAAGATCCACCCCGACTGGACGCTCTCCCCTTCGCTTTCCCCGCCGCCGTCGCCTTCTTCGCGCGCTCCAAGGCCGCCATCTTCTCCTTCACCATTGTCGCCGGCGAAGCGCGCGAGGAGCGGAAAAGCAGAGGCGAGAGCGGGCGCAACGGGCGGAGGCAAAGAGGGCGGCGAGAAGAATGGGAAGGCACTGTTCAAAAAACCCTCGCCCGGCGCTTTATATAAGGACACTTTCGAGTGGCTGAAGAGTAGGCCCGGGCGGTCCTGTCACATCCCGAAACAGTCGCGCACGCACGATACATGGCAAAAATGGCGGTGCAGAAATCGAGTCATCCGCGCCTTATCCCTTCCGAGTACCGCGGTCCGCCCCGTTTCGTGCGCTTCCCAAAATTCAGATCCCGCAAAATCCGCTAACGGCAGATCAATCTGTCAGACGATATCTTTCCTACGATCCGTCGCTCAGAAGTTCACTGAAGTTCAAAAGTCCACTCGACAGAAGACAAGAATGGATCAAGGCGACTGAAGTAAAAGTTGAAGCCAACACAGAAAGAGAAATTGCCGATCCAGGATACGACATAATCAAAGCACGGGAGATAGGTCGGAGAAAATCATCAACTCCTTCCTCACTCGAACCTCGATCCATTCGGGGGCTAATGATGATGTTATGTACCTAGGGTAGGGTCATGGACCTATCTAGGATACCATACCAAAGGACATCCTTAGACGAAGCTACCTTCCAATCGACCAAGAGGGACTCCACTCGACCGGCTAGAAGACACTCGACCATGAAGACTCACTCAACCACCAGGAGTTTAGGATCTACTCTGTATCCAAACGGTCTGTAATTAAGTAGTCTTAATGGTCATGATGACACTTTATGTAGGGCGTTACCAGTAACGCCCGACCTTAATGTACTTTAACCCTCTGCTACATGGGTTGGCTGGGGTCCTGGCGTCCTCTATATAAGCCACCCCCCTCCACTGGTAGAAGGGTTGGCACTTCTGTAACTCATATACACATAAACCAGTCGACCGCCTCCGGGCTCCGAGACATAGGGCTGTTACTTCCTCCGAGAAGGGCCTGAACTCGCTAAACACTCGTGTGTACAACTACTCCATAGCTAGGATCTTGCCTCTCCATACCTACCCCCATTCTACTGTCAGACTTAGAACCACGACAGGCCCCCCTCCCAATTCGGATTGGGCTTGGCGGGGGGCGCCCCCTCCCTTTCTCCTTTCCCCTCCTTTCCACTAAAGCCCATTAAGGCCCATATACCTCCCGGGGGGTTCCAATAACCTCCCGGTGCTCCGGTATTATCCCGATCTCACCCGGTACCATTCCGGTGTCCAAATATAGTCGTCCAATATATCGATCTTTACGTCTCGACCATTTTGAGACTCCTCGTTATGTCCGTGATCACATCCGGGACTCCGAACTACCTTCGGTACATCAAAACACATAAACTCATAATATAACCGCCATTGAACTTTAAGCGTGCGGACCCTACGGGTTCGAGAACTATGTAGACATGACCGAGACACGTCTCCGGTCAATAACCAATAGCGGAACCTGGATGCTCGTATTGGCTCCCACATATTCTACAAATATCTTTATCGGTCAAACCGCATAACGACATACATTGTTCCCTTTGTCATCGGTATGTTACTTGCCCGAGATTCGATCGTCGGTATCTCAATACCTAGTTCAATCTCGTTACCGGCAAGTCTCTTTACTCATTCCGTAATGCGTCATCCCGCAACTAACTCATTAGTCACATTGCTTGCAAGGCTTATAGTGATGTGCATTACCGAGTGGGCCTAGAGATACCTCTCCGACAATCGGAGTGACAAATCCTAATCTCGAAATACGCCATCCAAACAAGTACCTTCGGAGACACCTGTAAAGCACCTTTATAATCGCCCAGTTACGTCGTGACGTTTGGTAGCACACAAAGTGTTCCTCCGGTAAACGGGAGTTGCATAATCTCATAGTCATAGGAACATGTATAAGTCATGAAGAAAGCAATAGCAACATATTAAACGATCAAGTGCCAAGCTAACAGAATGGGTCACGTCAATCACATCATTCTACTAATGATGTGATCTTGTTAATCAAATGACAACTCTTTGTCCATGGCTAGGAAACATAACCATCTTTGATTAACGAGCTAGTCAAGTAGAGGCATACTAGTGACACTCAGTTTGTCTATGTATTCACACATGTATCATGTTTCCGGTTAATACAATTCTAGAATGAATAATAAACATTTATCATGATATAAGGAAATAAATAATAACTTTATTATTGCCTCTAGGGAATATTTCCTTCACAATCATGTAAAGATAGAATATGAGAGCATGTGAATGCATAAGCATTTCAGAGCAAGCAATGAGTTGCATGTATCTTGTCTATATGCATCAGAGCAAATGATGTATACAGGGAGTGTACCTTCATGTCCATGAGTCCTGCTTGAAAACAATATGTACATAAGCAAGAGATCATCATGCACATGTGTGTGATGCATATACATACCTTGTGGTCTTGAGCTGGCTTTGGTCGAGATGAGCTTGAGAAAACAGGGTTAGATAACACAAGAACACTCTAAATAAAGCAAGTTCAGGAAACCACAAGAGTACCAAGACTGGGATGACATGTAGTGAGTGAGTACTTAGTACTCTATTTGGATATAGACATGTCCCCAAGGATTAAAGATATGCAATGAATTCCAAAGATTTTATCCCCTAGATATGAACTCTTTCTCCCCCTGAATCTGATATTGGATAATGGGAGAAGGTAGGGTGAGAGAAAATCTAAGCAAGAAAGAAAACAGAGCAAGAAATGGTACAAACAACCATACAAAAATATTAACATGTCTTTCCCCTCTTAAAGACATGTGACTTCTCTCGTCTATTGTTAATAAGCATTTGGAGAAGCTAAGTTGTGCTTTCTCTCCCATGTGATAAGCTTTGTTTTGCTCTCTCTCCCCCTTTGATATCAATTTCCAAGAAGGGGTCTTCTGGAGTATGAGTCAAATAGGTTTGGTCCTTGAGATACACTACAAAGCAGCATGTAGTTTAAGATGCGGGTAGAGGATAAGAATCATCGAGTGGAGCTGGAGAAGAAATGAAATTTGTAATGGCAAAATGTTTTCTCAGTAGTGAAATCGGTAACGCTGACCCGTTTTCATCGGTGACACCGAGTTGGAAGTGTCATAGATGATGCATATCGGCCAGACCGGGTTAGGCCTCGTCGGTTGTACCGATGAACTGTCTACAAGGTATTGTTGTAGTTCGGTCTAGCCGATAGGCATGAATCGGTGAGGCCGAGTTCAATACAGAGGAAAAATTTGTCACCTTAGCTCACTTGGCAATCAAGATCTCACAAAGATTGCAAGGAATTAACTGAAGAATTTGCAATGAATTAGATGTAGAGAATGACATACAAGGAAAGAAATCTAGATGAAATTAGGGGAAACAAGATAGCAAGAAACACATGTGAAACACAAAACAAAGAAACACTAGAGAACTTCGTCTAGAAGGGGTCGGCGACAAAGTCACCTATATTAGAGTATATTGACCGAGGAGTCAAGTGATAGCACTTGATCGTAGGTCATACTCATCGTTTAAGCTCAAAACGGGGTTACCATTTTTCGTTTAAGCATTCTGATGTATTCACATCATGTTGAGCTGCTTTGACCCATGACTTGGGGTAAAGCTTCTCTACGATGGAATAACATACCTTGGGTTGTGTTGATCTTGATCATGTAGTTGAACTTGTGTGGGATGCTCAAGGTTGATGTAGTCCATCAAGAGTTGAGAGCACCCCTTGTAGTTGAGTTCATATTCCTACATAGGTTAGTTTTGCAAGCAAGAGCACTTGTGTATCCAAAATGACAATCATGAAACTTGATACCAAATGAGATTTGATATATAGAAATTGTCAGAAGATATGTTGAGTGAATTCATGCTTCCTTGTATTCAACAACCATCTAGTAGAAACTTGGTGATGTAGAGATTGTGTAAGATGTGAGTGACTTGCAATCTCATAGATTTGAGCTCATACAAGTACCTACAAGGGTTAGATAACATGCAAGGGTACAAGTATAGACCCAAGACATATGATTATCATAAGAGAAATATCAAGGATTAGTCATAGAAAGGCTCATGCCTTGCATGCATCTAGATGGAGTTCCTACTCCAAGTTTGAGTCATAAATGATGTTCAATTCACCTCTCAAATGGCAAAATACTTTCTCATCAAGAAGTTTGGTGAATATATCTGCCAATTGCTTATCGGTATGAACATGCTTAAGAATGATGTCTCCTTTAGCAACATGATCCCGAATGAAATGATGACAAACTTCAATATGCTTAGTTCGAGAATTTTGCACGGGATTGTGAGCAATCTTAATAGCACTTTCCTTATCACAAAGCAATGGAACATGTTTCACATACATCCCATAATCATTAAGAGTTTGGGTCATCCAAAGTAATTAAGCACAACATGATCCGGCGGCAATGTTTTCCACCTCGGCGGTGGATAAGGATACCGTGTTTTGTTTCTTGGAGGACCAAGATACAAGAGATCTACCAAGAAATTGACAAGTACCCAAAGTGGACTTTCTATCAACCTTGTCATCGGCATAGTCCGAGTCAGAGTAGCCAACAAGATCAAAATTAGACCTCTTAGGATACCAAATGCCAAAGTTTGGTGTATAAATTAAGTATCTCACTATCCTTTTCACAGCCTTAAGATGACATTCTTTAGGGGGCGCTTGATATTGTGCACACATGCACAGACTTAGCATAATATCGGGACGGGAGGCACATAGATATAACAATGAACCAATCATAGAGCGGTAAACCTTTTGGTCAACCGGTTTGCCATCCTTAGTCAAGTCAAGATGTCCACTAGTAGGCATGGGTGTTTTCATACCTTTGCTTTCTTGCATGCTGAACTTCTTGAATAATTCCTTGGTATACTTTGTTTGGGAAACAAAGGTACCCTCCTTAGTTTGTTTGATTTGCAAACCAAGCATTTGAGTTCACTCATCATAGACATCTCAAACTTCTTCGACATTAGCCTTCCAAACTTTTCGCTAAAATGAGGGTTAGTTGAACCAAATATGATATCATCGACATAAATTTTGCACACAAATAATTCTTCATTAACCCTTTTAGTAAAAAGTATAGAATCATTTTTTCCAATCTCAAAGCCTTTTTCAATAAGGAACTTCGTCAAGCATTTATACCACGCTCTAGGAGCTTGTTTGAGACCATAAAGAGCTTTGTGAAGTTTGTAAACATGATTAGGTTTCTTGGGACTAACAAAGCCGGGAGGTTGTTTAACTTAGACTTCCTCCTGAATTTCTCCATTTAGAAAAGCACTTTTGGTTTAGAGTGATATCATGGTGATTGGCATAAGCAAGTAAGATGTGTATGGACTCAAGTTTAGCAACGGGGGCATATGTCTCACCATAGTCCATACCTTCGACTTGAGTGTAGCCTTGGGTGACGAGACGGGCCTTGTTGCGTACAACTTGTCCATCTTCATCTTGCTTATTCCGAAACACCCATTTGGTTCCAATGACATTTTGGTTGTCGTCCGGCTTTTCTACCAATGTCCACACTTGGTTCCTCTCGAAATTGTGTAGCTCTTCATGCATGGCGTTCACCCAATCCGGATCATCAAGAGCTTCTTCAACCTTCATAGGTTCAATACTAGAAATGAATGAGTAATGCTCACAAAATTTAGCCAAACGAGTTTTAGAGAGAGTAATTCTCCCACTTTGAATAGCATCAAAGATTTGTTCAATGGGATGATCTCTTGAAACTCTTGTTCTAACTCGTGAGAGCTTTTGTTTGGGTCGGGGTGGAACATCCTGTTCATTGTCTTGTTCTTCCTCTTGTCCTTCTTCATTGTTGTTGGCGTTGTTGTTCTCTTGTCGAGGTGGAGAAGGAGGTCGATGAGGTTCATCTTGTTGTATTTCCTCGTTTCCTTCGTCTTAACGTGTTCCACTTGTGGATGCCTCCAAGTCAACTTGTGGTTCACCTTGGTGTGAAATTGAGGCTTCCACTTGAACGAATGAGGTACTTTCCTTCACCTCCATTGACCGAATATTGCCAATAGACAAGTCTTGAATTGCTTCCGAGGGATCTTTATCTCCTACATCAATTGGCAATTTCTCTACTTGAGAGCCGTTAGATTCATCAAACTTCACATCCAGCGTCTCTTCAACCTTTCGGGTGAAATTGTTGTAGACACGGTAAGTGTGAGAGTTTGAGCCATAACCGAGTAGGAAACCTTCATGAGATTTAGGGCCAAATTTCGAACGATGATGCTTATCAAGAATGTAACACTTTGAGCCAAATACTAGAAAGTATCCAACTTGGGGTTTGTTACCGGTGAGAAGCTCGTATGTCGTCTTGCCAAGAAGCTTATGAAGATATAGTCAATTAGTGGTATGACAAGCTGTCTCAACCGCTTCTGCCCAAAAGTATTTTGGTGTCTTGTATTCATCAAGCATTGTTCTTGCCATCTCGATGAGTGTCCGGTTCTTCCTCTCAACAACTCCATTTTGTTGAGGTGTGTACGTAGCCGAGAACTCATGTGAAATCCCTTCTTCGTCAAGAAAAGTATCCACATTAGCATTCTTGAACTCCTTTCCATTGTCGCTCCAAACCTTCTTGATCTCCACTTCAAATTGATTTTGGGCCTTCCTAGCAAAGTTCTTGAAGCTCTTTTGGACCTGTGATTTATCATCAAGAAAGAACACCCACGTAAATCTTGAAAAATCATCAACAATGACCAATCCGAATGAGTTACCACCGAGACTCTTGTAGGCGTTGGGACCAAAAAGATCCATATGAAGCAGCTCGAGTGCTCTTCTCATGGTCATAATGTTTTTCACGGGATGACTTCCTCCAACTTGTTTTCCTGCTTGACAAGTACTGCAAAGTCTATCCTTGTCAAATATAACATCTTTAACACCAAGGATATGATCACCTTTAATAAGCTTATCAAGATTTCGCATGCCCACGTGACCTAACCTTCTATGCCACAACCAACCTTTTAGAAATTAAGAAAGTTCTAGGTTGAGCCTTTTTAGTGAAATCAACAATGTATAGATCACCTCTACGTATACCGGTAAAGACCATATCATGATTATATCTTCGAAACACTTGGCAATCTATTTCAGTAAATAAGACATTGAAACCAAAATCGGCTAGTCTAGATACGGAAAGTAAATTATAGCCAAGAGATTCAACGAGCATACATTTTGTATGGAGATGTCATGTGAGATGGCCACCTTACCAAGGCCAACCACCTTACCCTTTGAGTTATCACCAAAAGTGACATACTTTCGAGGGTTGTTGTTTTCGGCAAGCTCACGGAACATATCCTTATCTCCGATCATATGATCAGTGCATCCACTATCAAGAACTCATTCCTTTCCTCCGGCCATGTAACCACGAAGGTTAGCCATAAGACCAAATTGTATCATAGACTCATCAAGATCAAAGTCACTATCATCATCCTCATCATAATATCCATGTTCAACATCATCTTGTGATTGATCATCACCTATGGAGAGTGATTCATTAGATCTATGACAATGTGCATCTTTATGAATTCTAATGACTTGAGGATGATGCTACTATTGACTCCAAAATCTTCTTTGGCACACATAAGGTCACGAAGCTCAAAAAGACAGTCATCAAATTTAGGATCACTAGGTTTCATTTTATGAAAAGCTTTGGACTTTTGAAGAATCACATTTAGGTTTTTCAAGGAATAGTTTGGAAAGTGTTCCTCAAGATATCTCCATATGGTGTAAGCACATTCAAGTGTAGGCAAGCATACAATCAAGTTTCTAGGCAATCCTCTAATGATAAGATTAATAGTTCTAAGATTGCGGATCATGTTAAGAGATTCATCGGAGGTAGGATGCAAGGGATCAATAGGAGGCGCACAAGGGCTAGTAATATACTTGTTCAAGTGATATTCATTGAAAATCTCAAGCATCTCATTTTTCCAAGCACTATAGAACTCTCCATAAGCATAAGCACTCTAAGTCTAATACTCCTAATCGTAGACTCATCCATCTTCCTCCAATGGTGATTAAACCAAAGCAATAGAGACCAATGCTCTGATACCAATTGAAAGGATCGAGAAGAGGTGTCTAGAGGGGGTGATTAGACCCTCAACAAGGAAAGGTAGCAGTTTTTAAGTTCTTTAAGTTGAGGTGGAGTTTTAGCACAAGTTTAAGCATTCACAATACATTTCAAGCAAGCATGGCAATAGTATAAGCAGCGGAAAGAGTAAAGCATGCAATTTGCAAGAAAGTAAAGGGATGAGATTGGAGTGTGCAAACGCAATGAAGACACGGAGATTTTTGGCGTGGTTCCGATAGGTGGTGCTATCGTACATCCACGTTGGTGGAGACTTCAACCCACGAAGGGTAACGGTTGCGCGAGTCCATGGAGGGCTCCACCCACGAAGGGTTCACGAAGAAGCAACCTTGTCTATCCCACCATGTCCATCGCCCACGAAGGACTTGCCTCACTCGAGTAGACCTTCATGAAGTAGGCGATCTCCTTGCCCTTACAAACTCCTTGGTTCAACTCCACAATCTTGACGGAGGCTCCCAAGTAACACCTAACCAATCTAGGAGACACCACTCTCCAAAAGGTAATAGATGGTGTGTTGATGATGAACTCCT
Source organism: Triticum aestivum (assembly GCF_018294505.1). Classification (NCBI taxonomy): domain Eukaryota; kingdom Viridiplantae; phylum Streptophyta; class Magnoliopsida; order Poales; family Poaceae; genus Triticum; species Triticum aestivum. The sequence goes on from NC_057801.1 coordinate 769,895,439, forward strand.
TGCTCTTGTGCATCAAATGATATTCTCCCCAACACTCAACTCTCTCTCACAAATTTGGCTATGGTGGAAAGATGATTTGAGTGGAAAGCAACTTGGGGAAGGCTAGAGATCAAGATTCTTATGGTTGGATTGGAATGTCTTGGTCTCAACACATGAGTAGTTGGTTCTCTCTCAGAAAATGAGTACTGGAAGTGTAGGCACGTTCTGATGGCTCTCTCTTGAATAGAGAAGGGGGTGGAGGGGTATATATAGCCTCCACACAAAATCCAACCGTTACACACATTTGACTCAACTCGGTCAGACCGAATAGAAGAACTCGGTGAGACCGATTCGGTTCAAAATGTGAATGTTAGGATTCTCGGTGGGACCGACATGATCAATTCGGTGGGACCGATGTGCTAGGGTTAGCGCAGAACCTCATCTCGGTGTGACCGATTGCATGAACTCGACGAGACCGATTTCAGCAATAAGCAAACAGAAAGTTGGTCAGGCAAACTCGATGGGACCGATCAGTCATTTCGGTAAGACCGAAATGTTATGAAGGGAAACAGAGAGGTGAGACCGAAATCCCTATCATTGAGACCGAACTGATTAGGGTTTTTGGCAGTGGCTATGTCAAAGGAACTCAATGGCGTCGGATATATCTAATCGGTGGGGCCGAGTTTGATTTTAGGTTTTGGACTTATTTGGAATATCGAAAAGTGGTTGAGGGCTTTGGAGCATACCACTAATCATTTTGAGCAAGTAGACCAGTAAGCAACACCTCGTCCCCTTTTAATAGTATTGACTTTTCCTATGGACTCAATGTGATCTTGGATCACTAACATTGAAATGAAGAGTCTTGAACTTTTGCCAATCTTTGTCCCTAGAATTTTGAAAGGGTTCCACATCCTCTTGTCCATGCCATGCCATTGTTGAACTTTCTGAAATATACTAGATAAAGCTATTAGTCCAACAAGAGATATGTTGACATTAATTACCAAAAATCACCCAGGGAGCACTTGTGCTTTCACACGTAGGACGCGCGGCTGGCGGCCGTGGCCGGCTGCGCCGACTCTGCATTGCGAGCGGCGCGCGCTTGGCGTCATGGAGCATCCACTGCTCCGCAACAATGTTTGGGTTCGCCGCGGCCATGGGGGCCATGGTCGCCTCACTTCCGCACTTGTCGTAGATTTGGCCCTCCGCTAGCCGGTGTTGCTCGGGAAGGAGCAGGTTCTACCTCTGCTCCTCTTGCTCCCGTTGGAACACCGACACATGAGCCGGAGCACGCTCCTCCTCCTCCACCATGACTGCGTCATAGTGCGCCTGCATCTGCTCCATGGTCAGGCCGACATTTAGCGGCATGGTGTCCAGCACCGTGTTGTCGTCAGAGCCCATAGGATAATTGTCGGAGACATTAGGCGAGCTGGTCGGCATGCCCAACTCGATATGCCTGGCACGGTGGAATTGCGAGGTGGCTGCAAGGATAGCCACCTCATGCTTCAAATCCGATGATAGAGTATCCCACGGAGCGTTCCCGCCCACGGTCATGGCGGATGTGGAGCAAAGGAGGAGGATGTGTAGCGGATGTGTTGTGGCGTGGAGTGGCTGAAGGAAATATGCCCTAGAGGCAATAATAAAGTTGTTATTTTATATTTCCTTCTATCATGATAAATGTTTATTATTCATGCTAGAATTGTATTAACCGGAAACTTGATACATGTGTGAGTACATAGACAAAACAGAGTGTTCCTAGTATGCCTCTACTTGACTAGCTCGTTAATCAAAGATGGTTAAGTTTCCCGACCATAGACATGTGTTGTCATTTGATGAACAGGATTACATCATTAGAGAATGATGTGATGGACAAGATCCATCCGTTAGCTTAGCATAATGATCGTTTAGTTTTATTGCTATTGCTTTCTTCATGACTTATACATGTACCTTTAACTATGAGATTATGCAACTCCCGAATACCGGAGGAACACCTTGTGTGCTATCAAACATCACAACGTAACTAGGTGATTATAAATATGCTCTACAGGTGTCTCCGATGGTGTTTTTTGAGTTGGCATAGATCGAGATTAGGATTTGTCACTCCGAGTATCGAAGAGGTATCTCTGGGCCCTCTCGACAATGCACATCACTATAAGCTTTGCAAGCAATGTGATTAATGAGTTAGTTATGGGATGATGCATTACGGAACGAGTAAAAAGACTTGCCGGTAACGAGATTGAACTAGGTTGAGGATACCGACGATCGAATCTCGGGCAAGTAACATACCGATGACAAAGGGAACAACGTATGTTGTTATGCGGTTTGACCGATAAAGATCTTCGTAGAATATATAGGAGACAAGAGCATCCAGATTCTGCTATTGGTTATTGGCCGGAGATGTGTCCCGGTCATGTCTACATAGTTCTCGAACCCGTAGGGTCCGCACGCTTAACGTTCGATGACAATTTGTATTATGAGTTTCGTGATTTGATGTACCAAAGTTTGTTCGGAGTCCCGAATGAGATCACGGACATGACGAGGAGTCTCGAAATGGTCGAGAGGTAAAGATCGCTATATTGGATGGCTATATTCGAACATCGGAAAGGTTCTGAGTGATTCGGGTATTTTTCGGAGTACCGGAGAGTTACAGGAATTCGCCGGGGGAAGTAGTGGGCCTTAATGGGCCATACGGGAAAGGAGAGAAGGGCCTCAAGGGGTGGCCGCGTGCCCCCCCCCCATGGCAAGTCCGAATTGGACTAGGGAAGGGGTGACGCCCCCCCCCCCCTCTTTCCTTCTCCCTCTTCTACTCCTTCCCTCTCCCCTCTTGGAAAAGGAAGGGGACTCGAACTAGGATTGGGAATCCTAGTTGGACTCCCCCTATAGGCGCGCCCCTCCTAGGCTAGCCTCCTCCTCCTCCCTCCTTTATATACATGGCCAAGGGGGCATCCCAAAGCACAACAGATAATCTCTTAGCCGTGTGCGGTGCCCCCCTCCACAGTTACACACCTCGGTCATATCGTTGTAGTGCTTAGGCGAAGCCCTGCGCCGGTAGCTTCATCATCATCGTCACCACACCGTCGTGCTGACGGAACTCTCCCTCGGCCTCAACTGGATCAAGAGTACGAGGGACGTCGTCGAGCTAAACATGTGCTGAACTTGGAGGTGCCGTACGTTCGATGCTAGGATCGGTTCGATCGTGAAGACGTACGATTACATCAACCGCATTGATATAACGCTTCCGCTTTTGGTCTACGAGGGTACGTGGACACACTCTCCCCGCTCGTTGCTATGCATCACCTAGATAGATCTTGCGTGATCGTAGGAATTTTTTTGAATTTACTGCGTTCCCCAACAGTGGCCACCTTTAAATAGCAGATTCCGGTGAGGCCAAGCATCCGGATGCGTCAACGCGCGGAGCCGGAGTTGGTTCCTCGGTCGGCGAGCCTGCTTAATGGCGGCATATGATGAAAGGGCGTGGTAGATATCTGTCCTGTCCTGTACAACAAATGTTGCCCTGGCATTGAACAGACGCGAACACCGGGGACACTACGCTGACGGCTCTCTCGACCAGCACGACGCTTCAATGTCGGTGCCAATTATAGGTCGCATCCGCTCTGGGCCGTCGTCATTGTGGAGCGGCCGCTCTACAACGACGTGAATGCGGGCGGTTAACCCCGAGTGGGAACGCACACGGGCGAGGGAGTAGGGTTTTGAGTTGGTCAGGTAGTCAGGAGCGGGCGTAGAAGCAGTCCAGACGCCCTTAAAGCCCCCCACCCCCGCCCCAAGTTTGTCTTTGTGTGTGTGTATGGGCGGGGGGATGTGTCCAGACTGCCCAATTGACTTATACAGAACCACATTGGATGGCACAACACGTCCGGCTCACACGGCGTGACCGTATGTAGATGGACCTTTTTTTTCTTTTTTTTTGCGGGCAAGATAATAGGAGGACTAACAAGGGACAGGTTGGGACGAGGAGTAAAGGTGACAACCAATGTACGTACGATGTGGTTACTCAGTTGAGTTTATTACTTGCGTTCCATTTGTATCTCGAAAGAGCAGAAGTACCCTGCTCTGCCATCACCTTTCCCATCTGGTCTACCCCAAGCCAAGCGCACTGCGCACATAAAAAAGTGCTATAGCCACCTCCCGCTCACAGCCATCACCTTTCCCATCCCTCCCCACACGAGCTAAGCGCACACAGCAACTGCCACAGATCCTGCCCGGCCGGCCAGCCAGGACTCCATCGGCTTCTCCGCCACACCTCTCTGCAGCAAGCAGAGCCCAGGCAGGGGATGAAGCGCGTAGTGGGGAGCCCGGGGACATGGAGCGGCATGGCGCTGCGGCTGTCGCAGTGCGTCTTCGCGGCCGCGTCCGTCTTCTCGTTGGTCTCCGGCTTCGGCTACTCCAACTACAGCGCCTTCTTGTACTCCCTGCCCTCCCCACCCCCCTACTACTAATTTTATTCCTCCGCAAATCCTATTTCTCTTTCTTCCCTAGAATGCCCATTGTGTGTTTTCTTGCAAATTCATGAGCAATCAGTTATGTGAGAGTCCCTCTGGGTCTGTTGTGTTCGATCTGTGTTTGGAGGACACAGGCCGGTGTGAAACCCTAAGTTTCTAGGCTTATTATAAAACTTAGAATCCTACAATTGCCCGACAAAACATTATTATCAACCCTTGTTTAAGAGAACTCAGATGAGGCAGATTTAACGCCTTTTTCTGAAGTGAAAACCTGGTGATTACTAGCTCATCTGCAAAGGATTCTGAATGTTCTGCTAAATCTCTCCTCGGCATTGAAAAAACGAATTGATCAGTTAGGAACTAGCTCATCTGCGGCTGCACTGCAGTATATACAAAAATACTTGAAGCAACTGATGGATTAAAGCATTATTGATACCTCAACTATGGGGACACCCATCAAACTTAACGGCATCCTACAGTCATCGCTGTGTTCTTTAAAAAAAAGGAACAACAACCTTATTATGTGCTTGGAAGTTGGAACCAGTTCATACATAAAAGAGTAATTTTAGCATGCTCCCTCCATCCCTTTTCACATACACAAGTATCTATCACATTTGACTTAGCACATACGAAATACGGCAGAATTGGGAGGCTTCCACCAACTTCCTCATTCAATAAACTTCGAAACATATCTCCATGACTACCTTCAATGCTCTCAAAATTAGTACTAACTGTTGTTTGTCCGGTCACCCACCCAACTAGTAGTAAATATATGGCCTCACCGGAACAAAGGAAATGAGTCTTCATTAGGTGACTTCCTTATTTGAGTTCTAAGACGGTTTTATGTAGTAGATTTTGTTCCATTACAGAGTTCATGCCCTGTTTGCAGGACCACAAACTCGACATCGTACATATTTATGCTCAATTCTCAATAATCTGGGGAGTTTACTTGAACTTGAGTGTTCTTTTTCATAACAAGAGCTGGATTGTTCTGTTACCGTCTATTAATGTTCTCTGTGAATGATTAGAGAGACATTCTTTGTCTGAAATGCGAGCTGCAACATTTAAATTTCCAGTGGTATTGGGAATCCTGATTGTCAGCAGTGTCCAAATCTCTTGTTACGGTCTACTCCCCCCATCCCATAATGTAAGACATTTTTTGACGTGTCAAAAAACGTCTTACATTATGGGACGGAGGGAGTAGTATTCAAGTTGAATATTTCCAAAGTTTATTGATAATTTATTAATATCCCCTGTATTTAAATAGTATATGTCACTCTACCCAACTTCTAGTCTTGTGCACTTGTTGAGGATTAAAACAAGTTAGGAAACATGCATGTGTTTGCTGAAGCCACCCTACGAATGGTTTATGATCTGGTAAGGTGGTTGCTAGAAATTGGCTGCTAATTAATCTTTCCCTAGAATGTTTCTGTGTGAACCGTCACTTGGTGTGATGTAGTCAGGGAGAACTCGGACCTGGGATGTTCTAGGGCCGGGATTAGTTCCAACCTCAATTCCCTGCAGGACGGAGTGAACACCTTACTTGTTCAAAAATGGAATCGGAATATTGGACATATTTTATTTTTTGTATGTGTAACGAAGCCATTCGTTTTTCATTTAACCCACAGTTTTTCCTCCCATGCATTATAATATTTTTTAGAATGGTTAAAAGTAGGTTTTATAGGTCAACATACATGTCTTGACTGTATGCTGGTGTGTGCCAATTATTTATATTCACATCAAGTTCATGCCATTGAGACTATGAACTGCATAAAGTCTTCAATTTCTTGACTACTCTTCAGAACTGCTTGGGCCGGAACTCAAGTGTGTTTTGTCGACATCATCTAACGAGTGTATTCTGGTGTCCCTTCATTTCAGCTACATGAATCTAGCGTTGATTCTGCAGACTATGTGGAGTTTGGGCCTTGTTTGTAAGGATATCTTTGCTCTAAGGAATAAAAAGGATCTTCACACCCCGGATAATCTATTGATCATTGTTATGGTTGACTGGGTAAGCCGTTCACTTTGTCTCTAATGTTGTCCATGAGCTACGTCTGAATTTACTGAAGTCATGTACTGAAGCAATTGAACCCAGATTTTTTTTTATCATTAGTTCTTACGAAAAAAGAAATTCAGGATAAGTGCAACTCATGCTTTTCTATTGGCCAAATTCTTGTTCTGCCTCCCTCTAAGCTTTAAAGAGATTTATTTGCCAAAGCGCTCCATCAAACTTTGTCGATGAATTGTCCATTTGAGCAATAAATTATACCCAAAAAGGCTTTTGCCCCGCTTTATATATAAAGCAATGATCAACCACAGCCAGGTACAAATGCACGCCACCACAACACACGCACACACCCAAGGCGGGATACATATAGGCGCTGAGCGCAGCAACACCACCCCTAGCACTACAAGAGCAACCCGGGGTCCACCACCGTGAACACCACCCCGAGCACTATGACGAACCGAGGGCTCCAAGGCGGCGCCTTCAGGAAGGTTAGGACACCAGAGCGCCGCCACCGCCCGACCCGAGGGTCAGAGTTTCCCCTGGAGCAACACGACGGGCAATGAGAGCCATGACGACGCCTTCAAGAAGGGAACGAGCTTCACCGCAGCCGGTTCGTCCAAGGATAGATCAGTTTTTCACCCCGGCCAACACTCACCACCACCGAACACCACACCCCGGAGACCACGCCACCCACATGACCATGGCCACCAGGCAGCACCAAGCCGCGGGCTCTGCCCATGAGCATCGCGGTACCACCACCAGGGCCGCCTCCCCCGGCATCCAAGACTTTGACACCACCTCACCCGAGACTTGCCGCTACCCCAACCAAAGATACGACCGGAAAGGACCCGCCTTCCGCATCCCTAGACGGCCCCGAGTGCCGTGACCAAATAGGCCGGCCAAAACTGGTCTTCATCGACCCGTCCTGCTGCAACGGGCACGAGACGAGCTCGGTCCTGCCGCCGGGCGCGAGACGAGCATAGTCCTGCTGCCGGGCGCAAGACGACCTCAGACCTGCTGCTGGGCACGAGACGAGGTCAGTCCTGCTGCCGGGCGCGAGACGAGCTTGGTCCTACAGCACCGGGCACGATACGAGCGATGGACCGCGGCTGGTATCGGGCCGACCCTTCGACGGAGGTAGCACCCAGACAACGGGGGAAGGGGTCGAAGGTCGCGACACAGACCGCCTACAGACGGGCCAATGCCAGACAAAACCAGCCGCGGCCGCAGCCGATCTGCCACCACCACAACACCAGCGCCTCCACGCTCTGGCCAGATCCGCCCGGAGCCCCACCAACCCGCACCGGAGCAGTGAAGACACTAGCCGCATCACCACCACCTCATCAGGGCCACCGCCCACCCCTGCCAACGCCAACCCTCACCATCCACCGGATCTGGGCTAGGAATCCCAGATCCGCGGCCCCCGCCAACCACCACCATCCAGAACAGGGCAGGGGGCCAGATCCGCCGCCAACGCCAATGCCATGCGGCCTTTGGACGGCGGCGGCGAGGGAGGGGGTTGAGGCGAGAGGGTCGGGGAGGCGGTGCTAGGGTTTCCTCCCGGGGGCACCCGCGGGAGTGCCTCGGGGAGGGAGGGATCGCCTGTGTTATGAAGAGGGGGGGGGGGCAATAAATTTTAACAGCTAACATGCTTTGCATGACTTTTTGGTCAATCAACGCTATAGTTTATCAAAGGTTCTTTTTTCCTGTTATTAGAACTAATGGCTGTCATTACATCTCACAAGCACAGTGCAGATACCCCGTGAAATCAATTTTATTACTCGAGCCGTTCTTGGAATCTTTAGCTAGCAAAGGTCTATCTGAGTGAAAGCGTCAATTGTGAATGCATTGCAGGTCGTGGCGATTTTCATGTTCTCAGCAGCCTGCGCCTCCGCGAGCCTGACAATTTTCTTCATGTGGGATACGCACTTATGCGGGGAATACTCACGGCTGGCCTGCCGGCAGTTCGGGCTTTCGGTTGTCCTGGCGTTCATCACGTGGTTGCTGCAAGCTGCATCCTCTTTCTCCGGGTTCTGGCTACTGGTTTCGTTCTTCTAGTGTTCTCCCGTGCTCATAATCGCCGTCACGTCAGGCTAATTGTCAGTCAGGACTCAGGAGGGTAAATCGGTTGAAATGTGCTCGGGACACTTGCTAATTCCATCCCTTGTTGGATAGATGGATTGTCTGTTTGATAGTAGCTCATCTTTATTCTGGGCGTTGGTTATGAGCTCCTTGTGGTGGAACAGTTACTGCTTGGTGATGCGGGATTCATTAATATTAATAGTAGTATATGAGCTAACTCCCCATCTAAGGTACCTGAAAAATGCCCTGGTTATTGTGCAATGGAATTTTATATCCCTTCAAAAAAAAATGTGTTGAACACATTTTTGGAAGGATGTTCAGTTTAGTCTTTGCCCTGCTCTATAGTTTCAACCTGGTTCATAAATTCAGAAGGAAGCAATATATATTCATTGACAGAAAAGTTTAGATCGTAGTTTGCAACAGCATCCACTAAAAACAGCATAGCAACTTCGTTGAATAATATAATTCCAAGCATAAAGGTATTCAAGGCCTGCACAATCTTAAACTGATAAAGGCGTACTAGATTTATTTGAAAGCATATTGCAAAAATCCAACAGCTCTTTCATTCATGCAGTTCATCGCCAGTCTCAAAAGGACATGTTGGTGACAATATAAATTACTACTCGGTCCAGCAAACGTTAACAAATTCCCAATAATTGATGTTAAACACAAATTACAAAACACGTACTTTTTTAAAGAAATTTATCAACTTTTTTGAAACGCAAATCCCAAAGATAGAAGAAACCGGACAAACCAAAAACCCCAAAATAGAAACCATACATGCTCTCGTTGGTTAGTGGTATACTACTTGAAGAAGCAAAAAGAAGGTAACTAGGAGCAACAAGAAAATAGTCTAGTTGATTACCGCGGTTGTACGTACATTGGCTGCTTATCGGCACGGACAACATACTTTTAAAAAGACCATACTATCATTTATTATGAAGTGATATGGAGAGATCTTCTCCGTTGATGTGTTTAGGGTTGCACAGAAGCAGAAGTTGATCAAAAATCGATAAAAAACTTATAAGTTGAATGACCTACATTCCCCTCGGGTGCACCATGTACGTGGACACATCTACAGACATTTGATGATCCTTGTTAGGGCATCTACAATGTTGACCTGCAAATTTGCTTCGGCATCCGTTCGTGGATAGGGGACCAGTCCGCGAACGCTGATGTTGAAAGCTGCCATCCAACACTACCCGCATACATTTCAAACAATGTTTCAACTAACTGGATAAAATTCGTACAAACAATGCGGATTTTCATATAAACGAGACGAGATTCATGCAAACATGGTGGAATTTTATTACATTTCGAACAAAAAAGAAACCCGGCCCTACACCACGTCCTCCATTTGTTGTTTCAATGAGCGGCGGCAGGGTTCAAGACACATGTAGTGGAGGTGTGGATTCCGGCGAGGAAGAGTAGAACGTGTGAGACGGTCCGGCCCACTTGGGACACAAGCATGCCGCCTCCCATGCCCTACTCATCCTCGGAGGAGTCTGTGACTGTCTGTCGTTGGCGCATGTGGACGTGAGGTCGATGATAGACGTGGATGGTCCATCGCTGCCCACCTGCCACGTGCGGCCCCAAAAGTTGGACGGTGACACGTAGGACACGCAGCTGGCGGCCATGGCCGGCTGCGCCGACCCTGCATTGCGAGTGGCGCACGCATGGCGTCCTAGCGTTACTCCACAACAATGTTCGGGTTTGCCGCGGCTATGGTGGCCTTGCTTGTGCGCTCGCCGTAGATTTGGCCCTCTGCCAACTGGTGCTGCTCGGGGAGGAGCAGGTTCTACCTCTGCTCCTCTTGCGCCTACCGGAACACCGACACAGGAGCCGGAGCATGCTCCTCCTCCTCCGCCAGGACTGCATCATAGTGTGCCCGCGTCTGCTCCATGGTCAGGCCGGCATCCAGCGACGCGGTGTCCAGCGTCGTGTTGTCGTCAGAGCCCATAGGATAATCGTTGGAGACCGATACGTCTCCAACGTATCTACTTTTCCAAACACTTTTCCCCTTGTTTTGGACTCTAACTTGCATGATTTGAATGGAACTAACCCAGACTGACGTTGTTTTCAGCAGAACTGCCATGGTGATATTTTTGTGCAGAAACAAAAGTTTTCGGAATGACCTGAAAATCCACGAAGATACATTTTGGAATTAATTAAAAATATTGGCGAAACAATCAACGTCAGGGGGGCCATACCCTATCCACGAGGGTGCAGGGCGCCCCCCTGGGGTGCGGCCCCCTACCTCGTGGGCCCCCTGGAACTCCACCAACCTCAACTCCAACTCCATATAATCACTTTCCGGGAACAAAAAATGAGAGAGAAGGATTCATCGTGTTTTACTATACGGAGCCGACGCCAAGCCCTAATCTTTCTCGGGAGGGCCGATCTGGAGTCCATTCGGGGCTCCAGAGAGGGGAATCCATCGCCCTTGTCATCATCAACCATCCTCCATCACCAATTTCATGATGCTCACCGCCGTGCGTGAGTAATCCCATCGTAGGCTTGCTGGAAGGTGATGGGTTGAATGAGATTTACCATGTAATCGAGTTAGTTTTGTTAGGTTTTGATCCCTAGTATCCATTATGTTCTAAGATTGACGTTGCTACGACTTTGCCATGCTTAATGCTTGTCACTAGGGCCCGAGTGCCATGATTTTAGATCTGAACCTATTATGTTTTCATGAATATATGTGAGTTCTTGATCCTATCTTGCAAGTCAATAGTCACCTACTATTTGTTATGATCCGGCAACCCCGAAGTAACAATAATCGGGACCACTCCCGGTGATGACCGTAGTTTGAGGAGTTCATGTATTCACTAAGTGCTAATGCTTTGGTCTGGTACTCTATTAAAAGGAGGCCTTAAAATCTCTTAGTTTCCAATAGGACCCCGCTGCCACGGGAGGATAGGACAAAAGATGGCATGCAAGTTCTTTTCATAAGCACGTATGACTATATACGGAATACATGCCTACATTACATTGATGAATTGGAGCTAGTTCTGTGTCACCCTATGTTATAACTGTTGCAAGGTAAATTGCATCCGACATAATTAGCCATCATTGATCCATTGCCTACGAGCTTTTCACATATTGATCTTTGCTTAGTTACTCCTCCGTTGCCACTGTTATGATTACTACAAAACCGCTACTGTTACCTTTGCCACCGTTACCGTTACTTCCATACTACTTTGCTACTAAATACTTTGCTGCAGATATTAAGTCTTTCAGGTGTGGTTGAATTGACAACTCAACTGCTAATACTTGAGAATATTCTTTGGCGCCCCTTATGTCGAATCAATAAATTTGGGTTGAATACTCTACCCTCGAAAACTGTTGCAATCCCCTATACTTGTGGGTTATCAGAGACCTTAGGCGAGCTGGTCGGCATGCCCTACTCGATCTGCCTGGCACGGTGGGACTGTGAGGTGGCTGCAAGGATGGCCACCTCGTGCTTCATCTCCGATGATAGAGTATCCCACAAAGTGTTCCTGCTCGCGGTCATGGCGGGTGTGAAGCCAAAGAGGAGGATGTGTAGCGGATGTGTTGTGGTGTGGAGTGGCTACCTTTAAATAACGGATTCCGATTAGGCCAGGCATCCAGATGCGTCAATGCGCGGAGCTGGAGTTGGTTCCTCGGTCGGCGAGCCTGCTTAATGGTGGCGTACGATGAAAGGGCGTGGTAGATATCTGTCATGTCCCGTACAACAAAGTTGCCCTGGCAATGAACTGACGTGGATGCCGGGGACACGATGCTGACGGCTCTCTCGACCAACACGACGCTTCAATGTCGGTGCCAATTATAGGTCACGTCCGCTCTGGGCCATCGTCATTGTGGAGCGGCCGCTCTACAATGACGTGAATGCCGCTTCTACTTAGGTGCCCCCCCCCCCTGGGATGAACACGAGGGGGAAACACAAGGACGGCCAGGATTAACCCAAAATGGTTCGAGATGAGGGGCACGATCGTCTTTTTTGCCCAAGTGTTTTTTTGTGGGGAGCCTGCGGGGCACGAACACGGCCCGAGTCATTCGTATGCGTATTTGTATACGGCCGGGTGATTTTTTTTCACGTGCAACCGCCCGCACATGGGGCAACACGTGCCATGGCAACTTGCCAAAACTGTCCCATCATATAAATGTGGAGGGGAACCACCTCCGGCCGCATCGCCCACCATTTCCCCCCGCCGCATCGTCTCCCTCTCCTCTCCCACCTCGTCGTCTCCCTCTCCTCAACCGCATAATCTCCATCACCTCCATCGCCATGGCAGACGTAGGACGTGAGTTCCCCGATTGGGCGCAGATCTGGTGGAGCAGGCGTGGCAGGTGGCGGCGGGCACATGGGTGAGGGAAGGTGCCAACGTCCTGGGCGGTGCAGCAGATGCTGCAGATCTGGAGAAGGTGGAGGCGGGCTGGAGCGGCGCAGTCCAGCCAGATGCGCCCGCTCTAGTGAGCTCCGGCGAGGCGCAGAAGGCGGAGAAGGTGGAGGCCGGCTCTGGCGAGGAGCAGGTGGAGTAGAAGGTAATTGCTTATCCCTTCTAGTTGGTAGTTTTTAGATTCTAGGGTTTTCTCTGCATTAGATTAGTTGGATGGAGGGTTAGATTAGTTGGATGGAGGGTTTTTTGCATTATAGGGTTTTCTATATTTGATTCGTCCAAGAATGGTGGACCACATATGATTATTAGATTAGTTTAGAAGTAGCCGGATTGTGGGATGGGGTACATAGAAGTTTGGATAGATTTTGTGACTGAATCATCCAGTAGATGTAGTAGTTAGGGTCTTTTAATTAGATGTTTAGTTAGGGTTTTTTGTATTGGATTCAGTTATAGCCAATGATACATAGATTATGTGATTGAATCATCCAGTAGATGTAGTAGTTAGGGGTTTTTAATTAGATATTTAGTTAGGTTTTTCTTAGTATTGGATTGATTTATATCTAGTGATATAGATTATGTGATTGAATCATCTAGTAGACGTATTAGTTAGTGTTTTTAAATTAGATGTTTAGTTAGGGTTTTTTGTATTGGATTCATTTATAGCCATACACACACACACACACACACACACACATATATATATATATACATATATATATATGTATATATATATATGTATATATATATATATGTATATAATTAAATTGTGTGATTGAATGATGCAGTAGAAGTAAGAGTTATGATTTTTTTAATTAGATGTATGAGTTAGGGTTATTTGTACTAGATTCATTTACATCCAATGATATATGTAATTAAACTTTGTGATTCATTGATCCAGTGGATGTCGGAGTTAGTGTTTCTTAATTAGATGTTGGAGATAGGGTATTTTAATTAGATGTAGGAGTTAAGCTTCATGATTTATTCAACCTTTAAATGTATTACCAAGGCTCTTTTACTTTCAGTTTGTACAAATTTTATAATGAAGTTACTAGCAAATATGGATACATTTGCAGAAGGGTGGCCTCAAAAACATTAACATGGCCTCAAATTTTATAATGAACTTACTAGCAAAGATTTTCCTCTTACTTATGATAATTTACAAAAATATGCAGCTGGGATGTCATCATTGTATAATTATGAAGTGAATATTTCAAGGCAGGATCCTAGCAAAAATATACTATCTTTTTTCATTAAGTATTGTGGGGGAAATTCGCTCAAAAGAAAAGTGTTGGGTTAATCCAGGGAATGTCAAGAATCCAGCTAGGATTTTCATTAGCACATCTGAAGGAAAGCATTTATTTGTATGTACAAATCAATGAACTTGTATGTTGATAACCCTACTGTTTATTATCTATATAGCTTAATTTATAGTCTATGAAATAGTTGTTGAAATGTACAAACCATGTGTAACCAGTGCACTTTATCAATATAGTTTAGAGCTTTTGTTCATTATGCAAAAAAATTGTTTAGGTAGCTATATCTATTTATCTGTAGGTTTCATATTAACTTGTTTTAGCATTGGAAAATATATTGGCAATATTGGTCCCTTGCAACATACCTTTGTAGTTCAAATTCACAATTTTGTTTGTAATGACATTCTTTGAACTGCAATACAAATCCTTGTAATTGATGTGCTTAATTACTTGACAATATAGAAGAATGAGGATCTTGAGGGCAAGAAGAGGAAGTTTGACATGACTGGGTTCGACGACCCATATGCTAGTGATGATGAGCCGTACGAGGTAAGGCCTAGTTGAAATGTTATTTGTGCATCGAGTTAGTCTTACATGTTTATAGTATTTGAATGCATAATGTATTAATGTCATTCATTAATGTGTGCAGTATGATTCTGGAGATGATGTGGTCGAGGGGAACGTCAAGTCATTTGAAGAGAAGCTGGTGGTGAAGATTAGGGCCGAGGGATCTGGTAGTTACCACAACTAGAAGACCGACAAGTTCCGCTGCCCCTACTGCAGCAGGCCCAAGCCCAGGTCTAGGTTAACGGAGCATCTTATGGAACATTGTCAGGCTACGGCGATCAACGGTGATGACAACAAGATCAGGGGGCAGCATGCTGCCCTCCTGAAGGTCATGAGAAGCCCTAACATGTAGTCCTGCACCATGCTAGTCATCAGAAGCTGGAAGCCCTACTCATCATCAGTAGATTTGATGATGTTTTACTTTTGGAAAGCTGCATCTGGGTGTGAACTGGTGGGAACTAGCTCTACTAATACAGTGTGTTTATATTAATGTAATGTATTATGTGTCTGAACTGGATCTATTGTGAACTGGGTGGTAATTGTGGTGTTAATCTAGAATGCTATCTATATTTGTGTGGCCTTAACTTTATTTGTAGTGAATGCTACCTTTTGTTTAGTTGTTGTTTCGCAAATGGTACTTCAGTGTTGCTTCAGATGCTTCAGACATGCTGCAACACTTATCCATGTTGTGGGCAAGTGCAACTTGCTGTGCCCATGTGCAATTCCTACCAAATTTAGAATCTGGCAATGTTCCAAATTAGCTGTGTCATGAATTATAGTACATGGTGTTTAGTAAAGTTACTGATAAGTGTTCATCCTCACACATTCCATCATTGCATCATTTGAATAAGCAAAAACATCAAATATTCCATCATTTGAACAACTGTTGCAATAACAGAGCTAATATTCCATCATCAAAGTGTGAAGGAAATAAAATGTAAATTTAGAAGAGTAATGTAATACTAGTTAAATCTTGTGTGTGCAAAAAATAGAATTTGAAATAAGATGCACTATATTTTTTATAGTTATATTATCCTACTTATTAGAAATTTGAAAATGTCACTTATTTATAAGAAAAGAAAATATAAATATTTAAAAAGCTGTGTTTGATAAAATATACCTTTTGAATTCATAGGGAATAATTTAAAATTAGGTGATTTATATGTTATTTTTTGATGGGTCAGATAATTTTTATGTAAACAAAAGGAAAAGGAACAAATAAACAAAAGGAAAAGCATGGGCCAGGCTAGCCATCTAGACCCACGCAAGTTAGGCTGGCCTGTCAAAGCCCATCCAATCTGGCCCATCACATGAGCGCAGGCAGAGCAGACGGCGGTGGGAGTTTTAGTCCCACCTCGCCTAGTGAGAGGCTGCCGCACCGGTTTATATACCTGGCTGCGACTCCCCACTCAAGCTCCTCTCATAAGCAGGCAGTACATTGCCTAATCATCATCCTCTCTGTCCTGTGGGGCCTACCAACAGGAGAGATTTCTGCCTCACGGGCATGCATCCTAGCCCATAACTGATTGGGTTCCTAGTCGTATGCAGGCTGTGGTGTATGAATTCTCCTGCTCTGGTAGGTGGGCATTTTTTTGCATATTACATGTTAATTTTTTGATCTTCTTCAAATCACCAACTAAATTTTACACATGCTCACTTACATGTAATACACATTCATCCCAAATCTATTACTACTATTTTTCATCTGTCCCATGTTTTTCAACCCAAATCAATTACTACTTTTTTTCATCTGTCACATGTTACTTCATTGCAAATTAATTGCTACTATTTTTTTATTAAGTACACTTGTAGTTTTTATATATGTTGCAAATTTAATTACATGGAGGTGATGTTTTCATAAATTCACATCATTCAAATTTTCATTTAAAAATAACATAAAATATTCAAATATGACAAATTTTCATGGTAACCTACATGTGCCAAACATGGCTAAGAAAGAAAAAATATAAAAAAGTATTTTACAATGCCCCCTTGAGGTATAGACCGATGTTCTGATCAGTCAGTCTAGAGGGCAGTATAAATTCAAAAAAATCAAAAATATATAAAACCTTAGAAACCTAACTTTGTTTGTGCAAGAGATCATGTGCAAGATTTGAGGTGATTTGGAGGTGGTCAAAAAATCACCGCATACCGGAGGGACCATTTGGTCTAACTTAAGCCAGTTTTTGAAGAAAGGTGACTTTTCCACCACCTCCAAATCACCCCAATTTTCTTTTACATGGTGACCTACATGTGCCAAACATGGCCAAGAAATAAAATATAAAAAAAGCATTTTACAATGCCCCCTTGAGGTATAGACCGATGTTCTGATCAGTCAGTCTAGAGGGCAGTATAAATTCAGAAAAATATAACCTTGGAAACCTAGCTTTGTTTGTGCAAGAGATCATGTGTGCAAGATTTGAGGTGATTTGGAGGTGGTCAAAAAAATCACCGCATTCCGGAGGAACCATTTGGTCTAACTTAAGCCTGTTTTTGAACAAAGGTGATTTTTTCCACCACCTCCAAATCACCCCAATTTTCTTTTACATGGTGACCTACATGTGCCAAACATGGCTAAGAAAATATATATAAAAAAGTATTTTACAATGCCGCCTTGAGGTATAGACCAATGTTGTGATCAGTCAGTCTAGAGGGCAGTATAAATTCATAAAAAATATAAAACATTGGAAACCTAGCTTTGCTTGTGCAAGAGATCATGTGTGCAAGAATTGAGGTGATTTGTAGGTGGTTAAAAAATATCACCGCATTCCGGAGGGACCATTTGGTCTAACTTACTAAGAGGCAGGAGAATTCACACTACGCAAAGAAATGGCCACCTACTAAGAGGCAGGAGAATTCATACATTATGCAAAAAAATGGCCACCTACTAAGAGGCAGGAGAATTCATACACTATGCAAAAAATATGCCCATGTGTAAAATTTAGGAGGTGATTTGAAGGTGTTCAAAACACAAAACATTAACATGTCACATATGCAAAAAATAATGCCCACCTACTAAGAGGCAGGAGAATTCATACACTATGAAAAAAGAAATGCCCATGTATGAAATTTAGGAGGTGATTTGAAGGTCAAAACGCGAAACATTAACATGTCACATATGCAAAACAAATGTTTCCCACTTACTAAGAGGCGGGAGAATTCATACACCATGGCCTGCATACGACTAGGAACCCACCCGATTATGGGCCAGGATGCAGGCCCGTGGAGCAGAATACTCTGCTGCTAGTAGGCCCCATGGGGCAGAGGGTAAGATGTTTAGGCAATGTACTGCCTGCATAATAGAGGAGCTTGAGAGAGGAGTCATAACCGGGTATATAAACAGGTGTTTCATATATTTTAAAATCAAATCTCTTTTTTCTATTATATTTCCAACAGTGTTTACTAAATACTTCACTTCTCTTATTTATATTTGAAATATTTACAAATGTAACATAAAACGGTGTGTTTTATTTAAGTTCTTCATTCTAATATTTCTTGTCTTTTTTATATAAGAAATATTTTTAAAATTTAAGATAAAATGTTGTGTTTTATTTCACTTCTTCATTCTAAATTTTTTTTCTCTTCTTTATATTTGAAATATTTTAAAAATGTAAGATAACATTTAATATTTTATTTCACTTCTTCCTTCTAATAGATCTTAAAATGTAAGATCATATTGTCTTTTATTTCACTTTTCATGTTTGTCCTTCCTAATTATAAATTTTTCTTTCTGTTTGATACTTCAAATATTTTTAAATCAAATATAGTTGGGACTATTGCATGCATGCCTCCACATGCACCATGTACTACAAGCAGGTTTTTCTTCCCGTCATACCAATTGATCACAAACTTTATGCACACCATAGGATGACCATGGAAAGCATGCCTGGAAAGTATCGTTCATTTCCGACACTCGATGCATTTTCTAGGGTTTTTCCGGTGAAAAAAAAAACCTTGAACACTGCCCGGACATGACGCAGTGTGCGTTTTGTGTCCGAATTCATGCAGACCTTGCCTGGGGGACCACATTGGCAATGCCCACATGGTCCCAAAAGTTGGGTCATCTCATGCATGCGTACACATGCACTATGTACAAGCAGGACCATTCGGGTCTGCCGGAGGGTAAGTCTGAAAGTGGTTTTCCATGCCGGTCTCACCAATTGATCCCAAACTTTATGCACACCCTAGGATGAACATGGCAAGCATGCCTGGCAAGTATCGTTCATTTCCGACACTCGATGCATTTTCTAGGGTTTTTCCGGCGAAAAAACCCTTGAATACTGCCCGGATGTGACGCAACATGCGTTTTGTGTACGAATTCATGCAGACCTTGCCTAGGGGACCACATTGGCCATGCCCACATGGTCCCAAAAGTTGGGGTCACCTCATGCATACCTAAACATGCACCATGTACAAGCAGGAACATTCGGGTCTGCTGGAGGGCAAGTCTGAAAGTGGTTTTCCTTGCCGGTTCCACTAATTAGAAAGACATAAATAGGACAGCATTTAATTATACATATTTGAAATTGAAAACTACGAGAAGATATGATATGGAATTATGAAACATAAAAAAACAATTAGGAATAAGAAGGAGAAAACATAAAATAACAGGAAAACCAAAAAAGGAAAGAGGAACAATACATTTGAATTTATAATATTGCACATATGATAGAGATACTATAAATATTGTTAAACATAGAGAAGTATATAATAACTAATATGTGAAACAAAGATCGTGTATTGTTTTTTGAGGGAAGAAACAACGATATTTATTTTGAGCAACAGAAACAAACATTATATTTTTTTGAGACAAAACAAACATTATATGGTTACGGATGTAGGTTGGTGGGCTGGCCCAGACCGCAAATACCCGTTGGATCCAATTTGTGGGGGCCCAAAATGGTGCACTTTCCAAGCACGTCGATCACATGCACACCGATCATGGGAGTTGTTGTCGTTGTGTTAACAATTCTGGGATCGTGCTAATCCATATGTTCCTAATCCCTACGATTGAGGAGCACGTTCTTCCTCGCTTCAATGGAGAAAATATAGATCCGAAGATTCGCCTCAGGGAAGTTACGACGACCTAGGAGATCGACCTCATATATAATCTCCACCTGGTCGCACATGTCATCGACTAGATCGCCTCCTGCCGGTGAGTCGTCGACAGCTCCGTCCGCCACATCCCACACGCCACAAAAACCCCGAGAAGATCAAGGTCGTCCGCACGTGGTGGCCGCCCTCGACGAGCTAAGTTGACAACGCATCGCCGAGTTCTTTCATCTTCATCGACCCATCAAGTATGTTGTCCTCCTTACCACCTACACAACAAGCTAGTTCCTCGTCTCATTGCTTTGATGGACTTAGGTTTAGCACATATTTTCAAATAGTATCAACTTGACTAGATGTGTTCTGACCAGATGGCATAGATGAACTAAATCTTTGGTTCTTTCATAGTATGATAGAATAAGATGTTGTTTCTCGAGAAGAATGATACAATGTTGCACAGTATGCTTCAAATACCATCTATTAAGATGCGTACCCTACTCATTAGGTATATGGTTGAGAATTTTGAGGCCAGCACGGCCAGATTCATTATACAAGAGCAGGTTGGGGAGCTGACTCTCAGTGCGGTCGACGTCGAGTGCATCTTTAACCTCGAGAACCAGCGACTGTCCGCTATGAACATTCTGACTGAAGAAGGCAAGGACATTAAGGAGCGGGTGCCGCCACAAAAAAAGGCGCGCCTAAAGAATTCATGCAGCCTGCATGATTGAAGTTTTAGTGGTTTGGATTTAGTCCGGACGAAGGTTTCGACGGCATGATTATCTTAGGGTTTCTATCATTTTTATGTAATAAACAGGGCATCTCGAATATTGTGACAGATACATGTGTATGTGTCTGTCATACAATTTGCTCATACAAGATAATTCGGTCGTACAAGACAATTCGGTCGTAACAATAAATTATTTGGTTCACTCATCAATTGTTCTTACTTAATATTTTTCTCGTTCTCCAATTTTTTATAATTGTATTTTCAACTGATGTCCTAAGTTTCATATTTTTCAAGTTTCACTTATCAATTGTTCTTGCTTAGTATTCGCATTCTATTTTTCTCTTCAAGTGCTCTCCAAAGTTTCATATTAAAATTTTCACATTCTTTACTTTTTTTAAAACTCTATGAAGCTTAGCCTTGTGCCTAGCTATCTGCATGTCATCATCTTGCATAATCTCATGGTAATTCCCCCTCATCACATGATTATGAAAATTAGTCATGTTAGCTAAGTAAATATATCGAGCCAAAACGTAATATTACACAGGTGAAAATTAGTCATGTCAGCTCGTTGGCTCTATCGCGTGTTATACGGCTTAATGTTTTTCTATTTTGTTTGACAAACCAGTCATTTTTTTATTGTATGTATAAATAAGTTTTTTCTGTACTCACCATGATGCCAGGCACGGCCCATCTAACCACGTGAGGGGCCCGACAGGCGGCCTATCACGTCGGCAAGGCTAAACCAGCCCATTTTGTCAGGTTCACATCGATCTTTCCCCTTTTCTCGTTTCCCTTTCCAAATCCCTAGCCCTCTCTCTCCATTTGCCCCTCCAAATCTTGACAGTGAAAGCATGACTGCGAGCTGGGCGGCGGGCGGTGGTGGCAGCGGCGAGAAGAGCAGTGGCGACCACAAGTTAGGTGGAACCCTGGGTCCTGGAAGCACGTGGGGCGGATTCAATGGCACAAGAGGCAGCGGCAGCGGGTCGAGTGGAATAGGGGACAGCGGTTTCATGGGCGGCGGCGGGCCAGGAGAACCAATGGCTAGGGTTTCTTCAGTGCTACTCTTTGGTGGTAAAAACGTAAGTTCTTTACCGTTGTTCTTTACATCCGAGCATTATCGCCCACAATTCATGACTGTGGCCCTGACAACCTCCATTTATGTGGTCATCAGGAAACTCCTAGTGGTCGTGTCTGCATAGATGTAGACAATTTTGGTAGCGCAATCTTGGTATGTGGGTTTGAGGTTAGTTTACTGTGCATGATCTTCAAAGTAGTACTGCGCTATTGCGGTCAAGCTGCAAAAAAGTTCAGTGTTTACCGGTTGTAGTGACAAGTTTAGTTATAATTTGACTTGAATTGCTCATGATTTATTTAGGATGATGCCACTTGTTATTATGTTGAATGGGTTGATCGGGAGTGGGATAGCAAACCAAAGTCAGTCATTAAGTATATTGCCATAAAGAACAACAAACTAGAGACTAAGATTATAGAATATGAAGCAGAAATTAAAAGGAATGAGAAAGAAAAGAGAACAATGGTTAAGATGCGGAAGGAAATATTGCTCTATAGGGATAGGATTTTAGGATTTGGAGGTCTATTGTATCTTGGCTTGTTTTCCATTATGATTGGTGTCATAGTTAGCAAGTAGATTGGTCACAAAGTTATTGACATCATTGTTATTGACCTGATGAAATATTTGCTATTCAGTTTATGGGCACATTGTAACAGACATTGCAGCTGAAATAATATGGGGCCATCATGATGGCATGTTCTATATTTGGTAACTGATGCACATGGGCACATCACCTGGCAGTACTACTGATTTGTGCAGCAGCACAGTTCATAGTCTTGTTGCAACATATGAGCAACATCTAGCAGCACCTAAACCATCGATGCAACATTGAAGCAAAGCAATAGTAGATATTCAATATTCTGAAATTTAACTGAACTTGACACATAGGGTGAACACTAGATATTCAATTCTTAAGTCACAAAGAACCCGATCAAACCATACTGATTGCATAACTTATATGCTTACATATACCAGCATACCTAACCAAGACCAAACCCAAAATATTTGTAACTTGTATATGCTGAAACATATAACAACATACCTAACTAAAGATAACTCCAGCATCTTCCTTCTCATTCAGCAACTGTCCCCATCTTCACTTCTTCAGATATTTGAGGCGGCGTGAGCGGCGCACCACACACGGAGAAGTCTTCTTCTTGACCGCCATCCTCTTCGACATCTGCGCCACTTGATCCTAAGCCACCTGCTCTTCTTCCGCCTTCACTATGTCAGGGAGAAGGGGAAGGAGCTCGACATCGATGGGCAGTGTCTTGCCACCCTCGATGTGGACCGATGCTACCATCTGCATGGCGTCCTCCACGCCCTCTTCATCGTCATCAGGGATGACCAGTCCCCCATCCACGTCGTCCTCGATGACGTCAGAGCCCACTGGCTGGACTGGCGCAGACACATGGTGGACCTGGTAGTCCGGGATGATGGGCGATGGAGAGCGAGCTCGACATCGACGTGCTCCGCCCTCAACGCGACGCGCGCTGGATCTGCCCGCTACGACATGGTGGTGGAGCGGTACATCCACCACCTTCCATGCTGAACAGGGGAGTCTTTCAGTGTGGCCTCTCACATTGCACAAATAAGGAGGAGGGCCAGCGGGATGCCGCGACTGTCGGGGAAGGCGCGCTTCTTCTCGGAGTCGGTCAGGACTTTGACGAGGCCACGCGCGTGGTTGACCAATATCTCCGTGCTAGGGAACCACCTGCACACCTCCATCAACTGCGCACGCCACGCCTCGTCATCACCGGTGAGCTCCTCCATAGCTTGCTGCCAACCCAGGCTTCTCTCCATGGAAGCGGCTGCAGCAGTGGTCGGCGAGGGTTTTTCGATCTACTGTAGGTGGGGATAAGATGGGAGTTCAAACCGGCGCGTGTGGGAGGTGGGTGAGTGGGTGGTGGAGAGTGGTACTTACTTGTTTTTAATGGCTGTTAGGACGTTGGGAGGGGAAATGTACAAGATTCTTTCTACCTCCCACCCCGGTCATAACACAATGGCATTGCAATCTACGTTTCCCACCCTAGGCATTGGGTTCGATCCCCATGCAAAACTAATTTATTTAGGCCGGCTTTTGTTTCTTATTTAGAGATGTAAAAGGTTGACAGACCAGCAATTGAGTTTAGCCTCACATGACAGACACAACATCCTACATGCATAAAATCAAACATAGGTCAACCAAAGCACATTCCCACTAAACAAAGTGCCGATGAAGTCGCTACAATATAATGGAACCAAACACGCAAAAAGTCGAACTAAACTTGATGCCATAATGTGAAGGATATACTGTCCAGTTGACTTGATTCATCCGTAAATAATTGAAGCAAGTGTTCTACTCTTCTTCCTTCTCCACATTTCTGCACATGATAAAAGACAAGAAAATTTAATGAATGAAAAAATTTAATAATCCACAATCCATACAAACACTTAATTCTTATTTAGTTTGCATTTCTTGCTACGTTGAGTGTGTCCTAGCAATTTTCAAGCGCCGCACCGGGTTTTCAACTCATCATAAGAGAGGGGTCTACCATTTTTCGAGACAGGGCGGTTCTCATCTACCTTTGTTGCACCTTTACTTGACACTTTCATAGGATCTTGAACTGCAACCATGTTGCCTTCACGATCATCTACATATTCAATTGCACACTTACTGATGTCATACGTTTTCTTGCTCAAATTTTCCTGCAGCAGATCATACTCATGACTCTTAGCTATCACTGCCTTCAAACTCTCTTGCAACTGATCCCACAAAGCTGGAAGTTTGCATGATGCCTGCATAGCTTTTGACGCTAACACACTGGCCTGGCTATATTTCATTCTTTCCGCTGCCCCAGTCCAACCAAATCCCAACAGATCGCTTGTGTGCCTCGCGGGCAGTCCCAACCTTGCTTCTTTCGTCAACCGAACAAGAACTAAACACTTTGGTATTTCAGATATATTCAAGTACGTCAGTAAATGGAATATGTGCTTGCAAGGTAGACCCTTTCGAATCATTATTCTGCAGCTGCACCTTATAGTTTTTGTGAAATTTACTGGTGTATACTCCACCAAAAAAGGGCTCTTCCGGTTATTCTTCCAGGCCACAATGTACTGTTGTGATGCGTCTCCGAGCTTAATTTCTACAATCTCCATGCCGTCAATTTTTCTAAGATCATCCTGCAACATATAGAAGTTTGTTGGAGTGAAGACGTGAGAAGCAGCTATCTCAAGTTCCCTCGAGCTAGTAACTGGCACCGGTAAACTCTGTGAGGCCGTGTAATCATCTCACACCTTGTTCTCATGGATACGTACAACGGCATTCTCATAGTGCAAAATCATATCCACCAGGGTCATTTCACAGTCTAGGTGGAGGTGAATGCATGAGTTTAGACTTTCACTCCTCTGGTTGCTTTTCATGCCAAGCCAAAACCCCTCTGTCAGAGAAGCTACGGCCCACAGTCTCCTCTTCTTATACATTCGTCTCAACCATGTTACTGTTTTTTCCGACTGCCATCTTTTGGAAAATGTGTGCCATCTCTCCTCAAACATGGTCGTGGACATGCTGTAGTACAGAAGAGTTTGAAACTCCTTCAAGGACTTGTGACTGAGATGAATCTTCATATTTTTTCTATATGCCATGTACATATACGGTGCCACACGTCTGGCAAGACTTGGCGAATTTCCTTGATCATCGCAGCGTCGGCATCCGTGATTACACTCTTCGGCATCTTTTGACACATGGACCTAAAAAAAGTCTGCAGCAGCCACACAAATGTCTCTTCAGTGACGTCCGAAACTATGGCACAACTAAAAACAGTGGCCTTCCGGTGATTGTTAAGACAAACAAAAGGTATGAATGGCTGATGACCCACAAGTATAGGGGATCTATCGTAGTCCTTTCGATAAGTAAGAGTGTCAAACCCAATGACGAGTAGAAGGAAATGACAAGCGGTTTTCACTAAGGTATTCTCTGCAAGCACTGAAATTATCAGTGACAAATAGTTTTTTGATAAGGTAATTTGTAACGTGTAACAAGTAACAAAAGTAAACAAGGTGCAGCAAGGTGGCCCAATCCTTTTTGTAGCAAAGGACAAGCCTGGACAAACTCTTATATAAAGCAAAACGCTCCCGAGGACACATGGGAATTATCGTCAAGCTGGTTTTCATCATGCTCATATGATTCGCGTTTGTTACTCTGATAAATATGTGGGTGTACCGGTGCTTGGGTACTGCCCTTCCTTGGACAAGCATCCCACTTATGATTAACCCCTCTCGCAAGCATCTGCAATTACGAAAGAAGAATTAAGGTAAACCTAACCATAGCATTAAACATATGGATCCAAATCAGCCCCTTACGAAGCAACGCATAAACTAGGGTTTAAGCTTCTATCACTCTAGCAACCCATCATCTACTTATTACTTGCCAATGCCTCCCCCTAGGACCAAACAATGGTCAAGTGTCATGTAGTCGACCTTCACATAACACCACTAGAGGAAATACAACATACATCTCATCAAAATATCGAACAAATACCAAATTCACATGACTACTTATAACAAGGCTTCTCCCATGTCCTCGGGTACAAACGTAACTACTCACAAATCATATTCATGTTCATAATCAGAGGGGTATTAATATGCATAAAGGATATGAACATATGATCTTCCACGGAATAAACCAACTAGCATCAACTACAAGGAGTAATCAACACTACTAGCAACCCACATGTACCAATATGAGGTTTTGAGACAAAGATCTGATACAAGAGATGAACTAGGGTTTGAGAGGAGATGGTGCTGGTGAAGATGTTGATGAAGATTGACCCCCTCTAGATGAGAGGATCGATGGTGATGACGATGGTGACAATTTCCCCCTCTCAGAGGGATGTTTCCCCGGCAGAACAGCTCTGCCGGAGCCCTAGATTGGTTTCGCCAAGGTTCCACCTCGAGATGGCGGTGCTTCGTCCCAAAAGCTTCCTTATGATTTTTTCCAGGGCAAAAGACACCATATACCAGAAGATGGGCATTGGGGGCTGCTAGGTGGCCCACGAGGCAGGGGTGCGCCCAGGGGGTAGGGCGCGCCCTCCAACCTCGTGGACAGTGGGTGGCCTCCCTCTGGTGCTTTCTTTGCCCAATATTTTTAATATATTCCAAAACTGACTTTCATGGAGTTTCAGGACTTTTGGAGTTGTGCAGAATAGGTCTCTAATATTTGCTCCTTTTCCAACCCAAAATCCCAGCTGCCGGCATACTCCCTCTTCATGTAAACCTTGTAAAATAAGAGAGAAAAGGCATAAGTATTGTGACATAATGTGTAGTAACAACCCATAATGCAATAAATATTGATGTAAAAGCATGATACAAAATGGACGTATCAACTCCCCCAAGCTTATAGCTCGCTTGTCCTCAAGCAGAAGCTTGTCCTCACATGTTTAGAGATAGAGGTGTCGGTAAAATAAAATACGGACATGAGGGCATCATGATCATTCTTAGAATAGCAACATATACATTGTCATATGATTTCTTATGCTAAAGTAACAATCTATTCACAATGTAAAGTATGAATCATAAGCTTCATTGAAAACTAGCAAACTATAATCTTAGTCATTGAAGCAACTACAAATTATCATAACATCGGAAAGAGTCAATATAAGAGCTTTTCAGCAAGTCCACATACTCAACTATCACTCACGCGATACTTATGGGTATGAAGTTTCAATCGGACACAGAGAAAGATAGGGGCTTATAGTCTCTCCTCCCAACCTTTTACCTCAAGGGTAATGTCAACAATAATGCTTTATGAAAACCCACATCCAATTGGATATATATTAGGATCTTTCCAACACATAGTGCTTGCCAAAAGATAAAGTGTAAAAAGGAAAGGTGAAGATCACCATGACTCTTGTATAAGGTATAAGACAAAAATAAAAAATAGGCCCTTCACAGAGGGAAGCAGAGGTTGCCATGTGTTTTTATGGTTGGATGCACAAAATCTTAATGCAAAAGAACGTCACTTTATATTGCCACTTGTGATATGGACCTTTATTATGCAGTCCGTCGCTTTTATTTCTTCCATATCACAAGCTCGTATAAAGCTTACCTTCACACTAATAAGTCATATGTATTTAGAGAGCAATTTTTATTGCTTGCAACAATGACAACTTCCTTGAAGGATATTACTCAATCCATACGTAGATATGATGGACTCTCATGGCAAAACTGGGTTTAGGGATGTTTGGAAGCACAAGTAGTATCTCTACTTGGTGCAAAGAATTTGGCTAGCATGAGGGAGATAGGCAAGCTCAATATGTGGATGATCCATGACAGTATAATTTATTTCGGATATAAGAAAACATAACCCATTACGTTGTCTTCCTTGTCCAACATCATTTTTTTAGCATGTCATATTTTAATGAGTGCTCACAATCATAAAAGATGTCCAAGATAGTATATTTATATGTGAAAACCTCTCTTTCTTTATTACTTTCTATGAATTGCAACGATGACCAAAACTATGTTTGTCAACTCCCAACAACTTTTATTCATCATACTCTTTATGTGTGAAGTCATTACTCTCCATAAGATCAATATGATATTTTTATTTCTTTTTATTCTTTCTTTTATTCCCTCAAGATAATAGCAAGATAGCAAAGCCCTCGACTCAAAACTAATCTTTATTATGTACTAGATCAATGATGGCGCGTGTTGCCGCAACCGTCTATTTTGACAATAAATTGATATTAAATTTTGCACATATATGGTCATACAAAACATGAAAGTTAAATATCACAGTCTTCTATATCAATGTGAGGAGTCAGAAAATATTGATACCAATTTGTGCAAGAGCATCATACGTCCAGCTAGTGATAGTACATGAAGGTTTTCAAAATGTGGGAAGGATTATCTCATGCAGAGCAAGAAGCACCTTGATATTTCTAACATGTGCATTTTTTTCTTCCAGGAAGATAAGCATTCTTTCGCTCCCAGAAAGGTATCTCTAGCACAAATATGGAATATGATAGCATCCATTTAATATAATCTGAACAATTACAATTACCATGTTTCAAGTGTAAAAGCATAGAGAAAGATAGCATACATTTCCAAACAGGAAGCACACCAACTGTATTCCAAGTGGAGATCTGGCACATGTAGAGAACCTGAAATCGAGCTCTAAAATATCCAAAAAATGATTTCCAATAATCTACATATTTGGGAAAGGAAATGGGTTTCAAAATTTCATAATAGGTAGCTCCTTTGGCTAGCAATACGTTTATCTGACATTATACGCACACTATGTTTGTAGTCAACACTCATTGGCAAATGTGTACTACAATCGACAAACACCATGGATATCATCAATTTAGAGATATTAACCAGTTGTGCAAGTAAGAAAGTTTGCATTTGCTTTCATTCAAATACATACATAGTTGTGTGTAAAATAGTATAACCTGAAGTATTAGAAGAATGCCTAACATGTGGCATGTGAAACGTGAGATTGACACTCATCCTATAAAAAATAAATGCATTGTAAAGTCACTAAGCACCTTCCATGAAAAAAATTAAATTTATAGCATTGAAAATTCACAACCTCTTCATCTGGATGGTAATCTAAGCACCTTACTTTGAAACACGGGTTATATCTAATACATTGCAAGTATACATGGAGTTAATCAAATGGGAAAGGAACATGCGTAGCCAGCCCAGTGGGTTCTTATTGAACTTTAGGAAAAAATGATGTGTATGCCTTGTTATATTAGTTTGTATATCCAAATAATGTGTATCCAATATATCTGGTGGTTCCACTGCAATAATATGTACAACACAAAATGAGGTATAAAGAACACATGGTGCATCCATGGAAATAATTCTGTACCATGAGATGTGAAAACATGATTACATATTAGCTATTAAAACAATAAATAATTAAATATCGAGAATAAATATTTGTACAGAATTTTTGGTGAGTCTGAACTCACGTCTCTCAGCAAGGAGCAGGCTCCTCCCCTCTCTCCCTATGATTTGTCTGTCTCCCCTGAATAAATATTAGTATGTTTGAACAAGAGGACATGGTGGATGATCATACTAAACTTCGCAAATAAGAACTATTGCAGGACACAAATGAATTTGAAGCATAACAGTGAGTACTGATTCAACAACCTGTTCCAAGAACGTAACTACAATGTGTTTGGTTTTGTTTGAATCAACTTAACTAAATAAAACAGGTATTTTGCTTTCATTACTTTCACTAACACTGTAGCATCTAACCATTAAAAACATTACTATTTTTCCTTTGCAGGGCCTAACTACGAATTAGGACAAGCGCTCCATTAGAAAGCATAGAAGCAATCCTCAGCAAGAAAAATATGTTGTCATGCTATACATGAAACATACTTTTCTTTGACTTACCTCACATTATGGAGCAATGTTATTATTTAATTTTATCTCTAACCCAAGGGAGACTCATAGTGGTGAGAAATTACAAGACACATAATCATCCATCAGTTGTATTCTTATAATCTCCAACCAAAATTCAACATTAAAAATAGAAATAACACAAAATTTTAGTATTAGGTGGACTGGAACATTGAATGATTGGAGACCAATTACTCAACTATAGTCATAGGCATGGATAGTCAAATCAAATCAAAAGTTCAACCAATTTCATATGCTGATTCCAAAACATTGCATATTCTGCACCATAGCATGCAGGCAGGGAGAAATCAGGGGATATCAATCATGGAGACCTCTAGTAGCTGGAGTGCATGGCCGAAGCTGCACCAAGGGAACTGTAATTTGAGAGAGTACTAAAAAATGCATCCTGATGGAAAAGGTACTCTACATGGCAAAGTTTGCAGGGGAAATTTCCAGAACATGTCCACTTATTATTCCTCGTTGTCAACACCACAACCTGCAACTGAAAGGAAATAATTAAGTTAGGAAATCAAGGGGTGTACAGAGGGGTCGTGAGCGAGGTGCTGGGTAACAGGAGTAGATACAGTAGTGAAGAAAAGGTAGCAGGCACAACCGTCGCACCTTGTTGTTGCCTGAATGATGGTTTCCGCGGTGCTTGCCTGCAGGCATAGAGCGAGGATGGTGGCCTAGTGGTTACCCCTTCTACTTCCCTAATCATCGCCGCCGCATAGATCCCGGTACCCCAGATGCAATCCGGAATGAGCAGGAAAAGGAGAGAGACAGTCGACTGAGTCAAGAGAAGGCAAGCAAGAGGGAGACGCCGGTTCCGGGAGCGCCGAGAGTGCCAGGGAGATCCGAGTGCCAGGTGACGAAGTATATACATGCACTGTTATACAGATTTGAAAAATAGAAACGCAAACCTCTATTAATTTCTGCCCACGAGTGGTGCACTTCAGCCGCGATGAATGATTCCACAAACTGACGATTGATTGCTTCTGTCAATCTCGCTACTGAATTTCATCCCTTGGTCTGCTTCACCGAACAGACGCTTTCCTTAGTCTGGATGTGCCGTCCGAGAGGCCGGAGCCGCACAATCTCGCTGGACAAGGACCGGCCTCGACCATAACCTAGCGATAGCATCCACCTGCGAACCTGCGAGTTGTTTCCTTTTTTCGAGGGTAAATTAAGGACCGGCACCCGATGGCACAACAACCGGTAATTGGGCTCTTTCGGTGAAACAGACCTAGTAGCTACAGAGAAAGGTCCAATTTCATACCAAAAGCCCAAAAATGTCACCAGAGCAGCGGCCCATCAAAGGTGAGCGCTAGTTGGTAGAGTTCAGAGGGAGCGAATTTGGAATTGAGGGATAATCGGACGGCCAAAAACGCCCTAATTGAGGATCGGGTGGCTACGAGTGCTAATGGCCTGGGAGGGCTGGAAAAGTGCTCAGTTATAATGTTTCTAAATATAGCTCACGGACTCGATTACATAGATAGGGATCCACACAAAAACTCAAAGCTAGATCATACCAAACTTTATTCTACTCGATCAAGATATAACCAAAAGGATTGAACTAAGAAAAACGGTAGAGATAGAAGTGTGATGGTGATACGATACCGGGGCACCTCCCCCAAGCTTGGCAGTTGCCAAGGGGAGTGCCCATACCCATGTGTTTATGTCTCTTTATTCGGAGGTAGTGATGATGGAGTTGTTGATGACGGGGTGTCGCACATCAAGCGTAGGAGATCCTCCAACTTGCGGATAATGCCCTTGAGTGTGGTGGTATGCTCTTGCAACAATATATTTTCACGTGTGAGATACTTGTTTTGTATGCGAGCTAGCTCAATCATCTTGAAAGCTTCAATCTTAGTTAGGGTGAGATGATTGTACTATGGTTGAGAGAAGCCTTCTTCTTCTACTATTGGGACTTGCTCCTTAGAGACCTCCTTGATTTCCCCGATTTCTTCTTGCTTCATCTCTATCTTCATTAGCCAAGCCTCGTCGCCCACATTGGTGGAGGATGGGGACAACATATTGCTCTAATCTGCGGCAGAAACAACTCAAAACAAAAACAGAGAATTTCGTCGTGGTACGGTGGTCAAAACCTTCGGGAGATTATATAATGAATTGTTACCGACCAAAAGAAGTATTGTGCAAGAAAATGGAGTCTGGAGGGCACACGAGGTGTCCACGAGGCAGGGGGCGCGCCCAGGGGGTAGGGCGCGCCCTCAACCCTAATGGATGCCTCGTGCCCCTTTCGGACTACATCTTATTTTCCTATTTTTTAAATATTCCAAAACAGAGAAAAATTGCTATTAGAACTGCTTTGGAGTCGGTTTACTTACCGTACCACATACCTATTTCCTTTTTGGTGTCTGAAACATTATGTACTCCTCCGGGGTTACGGTGTCAATAACATTGGTTTCAACATTTATGGGATTACCTAAGATATAATCTTTAATTCTTTGACCGTTCACCACCTTCGGATTTGTGCCTTCGAAGTTGTTGATTTTTATGGCACCGAAACAATAGACCTCCTCGATAATGTATTGACCTTCCCATTTAGAGAGAAGTTTTCCTGCAATACATCTTAAACGAGAGTTGTATAGCAAAACATAATCACTGATGCTTTTTGTATCCTTTTGTCATGCCATATTTTAACTTTTTCTTTAAATAGTTTGGTGTTCTCATAGGCCTGGGTTCTCCATTCATCAAGTGAGCTAATGTCAAATAGCCTCTTCTCACCGGCAAGTTTGAAATCATAATTGAGCTCTTTAATAGGCCAATATATCTTATGTTCTAGTTCGAGAGGTAAGTGACATGCTTTTCCATAAACCATTTTATAAGGAGACATACCCATAGGATTCTTATATGCAGTTCTATAGGCCCATAATGCATCATCAAGTTTCTTGGACCAATTTTTTCTAGATCTATTAACAGTCTTTTGCAAAATGAATTTGATCTCTCTATTACTCAATTCTACTTGACCACTAGACTGTGGATGGTATGGAGATGCAATTCTATGATTAACATCATACTTAGAAAGCATTTTACGAAAAGCACCATGAATAAAGTGTGAACCATCATCCGTCATTAAGTATGTAGAGACTCCAAACCTCAGAAAAATAACTTATTTAAGCATCTTAATAGAGGTGTTATGATCAACACTACTAGTTGGAATAGCTTCTACCCACTTAGTAACATAATCAACAGCAACTAAAATATGTGTATACCCATTAGAGGAAGGAAAATGTCCCATATAATCAAAGCCCCAAACATCAAATGGTTCAATAACAAGTGAATAGTTCATAGGCATTTCTTGACGTGTACTAATATTACCAATTGTTTGACATTCATCGCGATACAAGACAAACTTACGGGCATCTTTGAAGAGAGTAAGTCAATAAAAACCAGATTGCAATACCTTGTACTGGATTGCAATACCTTATGTGCAGTTCTATCTCCAGCATGGTGTCCTCCATAAGCCTCGGTGACACTTACATAGGATCTGTTCCTGTTCATGCTTAGGTACACAACATCTAATAACACCATCTACTCCATCGTTATAAAGGTGTGGGTCATCCCAAAAGTAATGTCTTAAATCGTAGAAAGTATTTTTGTTTTGCTGGTATGTGAAACTAGGTGGTATAAATTCAGCAACAATGTAATTAGCATAATCAGCATACTATGGAGCAGTACGAGATGCATTTATGACAGCCAATTGTTCATCAGGAAAGCTGTCATCAATAGGTAGTGGGTCATCAAGAACATTCTGTGACCTAGACAAGTTGTCTACAACGGGGTTCTCAGCTCCCTTTCTATCAATAATATGCAACTCAAATTCTTGTAGCAAGAGAACCCATCTAATAAGTCTAGGTTTAGCATCTTTCTTTTCCATAAGGTATTTAATAGTAGCATGATCAGTGTGAACAGTTACTTTGGAGTCAACAATATAAGATCTGAACTTATCACAAGCAAATACAACCGCTAAAAATTCTTTTCAGTAGTAGCATACTTTCTTTGGGCACTGTCTAGAGTTTTACTAGCATATTAATTGGATAAAATTTAATTCCTTATCAACTCTTTGTCCTAGAACATCACCTACAACATAATCACTAGCATCACACATGATTTCAAAGGGTAAATTCCAATCAGGAGGCTGAACAATAGGTGCAGAAAACAAGGCTTTATTAAGTATTTCAAATGCTTCTACACAATCATCATCAAAGACAAAAGGAACATCTTTTTGTAAGAGATTAGTCAAAGGCCTAGAAATTTTTGAGAAGTCTTTAGTGAACCTCCTATAAAAACCGGCATGACCAAGGAAACTTCTTGTACCTTTGATGTCCTTAGGACACGACATCTTTTCAATAGCATCAACTTTAGCTTTATCAACTTCAATACCTCTTTCAGAAATTTTATGCCCCAAGATAATACCTTCATTAACCATAAAGTGGCACTTCTCCCAATCCAAGACAAGATTAGTTTCTTCACATCTCTGCAAGACTCGATCAAGGTTGCTTAAGCAATCATCAAAAGAAGTTTCATACACGGAGAAATCATCCATGAAAAGCTCAACAATCTTTTCAAGAAAGTCAGAGAATATAGCAGTCATACATCTTTGAAAGGTAGCAGGTGCATTACATAAACCAAAAGACATACGTCTATAAGCAAAGGTACCGAAAGGGCAAGTAAAGGTGGTCTTATCATTATCCTATTTTGAAACAGGTATTTGAGAGAAACCAGAGTAACCATCTAGAAAGCAAAAATGTGTATGTTTGGATAATCTTTCTAGCATTTGATCAATAAAAGGTAAAGGGTAATGATCTTTTCTAGTAGCTTCATTTAATTTGCGGAAATAAATTACCATTCTACAAACTGTAATAATTCTTTGTGGGATCAATTCATCCTTATCATTAGGAACAACAGTAATACCTCCCTTCTTAGGGACACAATGGACATGACTTACCCACTAACTATCAACAACATGATAAATTATACCCGCCTCCAAAAGCTGTAGTATTTCATTTCTTACCACTTCTTTCATCTTAGGATTTAACAGTCGTTGGTGATCAACAACTGGTTTAGCATCTTTCTCCAATTTTATTTTGTGCTGGCATAGAGTGGGACTAATGCCCTTAAGATCATTAAGAGTATATCAATAGCAGACGGTGCTTCTTAAAAGTTTTCAATAATTTCTCTTCTTACTGCTCTGAAAGGTTAGCACTAATAATAACAGGATATATCTTCTTTTCATCAAGATAAGCATATTTAAAAGTATCAGGTAATGGTTTAATCTCAAACACGGGATGACCCTTGGGTGGAGGAGGATATTTAAAAGTATTATGTACTTTCAAACACGGGAAGATAAGCATATTTAAAAGTATTATGTACTCCTCCGGGGTTATGGTGTCAATAACATTGGTTTCAACATTTATGGGATTACCTGAGATATAATGTTTGATTCTTTGACCGTTCACCACCTTCGGATTTGTGCCTTCGAAGTTGTTGATTTTTATGGCACCGGAACAATAGACCTCCTCGACAATGTAAGGACCTTCCCATTTAGAGAGAAGTTTTCCTGCAATACATCTTAAACGAGAGTTGTATAGCAAAACATAATCACTGATGCTTTTTGTATCCTTTTGTCATGCC
Organism: Triticum aestivum; assembly: GCF_018294505.1. Taxonomy (NCBI): domain Eukaryota; kingdom Viridiplantae; phylum Streptophyta; class Magnoliopsida; order Poales; family Poaceae; genus Triticum; species Triticum aestivum. The sequence continues at coordinate 769,931,070 of NC_057801.1, forward strand.
ATATTTTAACTTTTTCTTTAAATAGTTTGGCGTTCTCATAGGCCTGGGTTCTCCATTCATCAAGTGAGCTAATGTCAAATAGCCTCTTCTGACCGGCAAGTTTGAAATCATAATTGAGCTCTTTAATAGGCCAATATGTCTTATGTCCTAGTTCGAGACGTAAGTGACATGCTTTTCCATAAACCATTTTATACGGACACATACCCATAGGATTCTTATATGCAGTTCTATAGGCCCATAATGCATCATCAAGTTTCTTGGACCAATTCTTTCTAGATCTATTAACAGTCTTTTGCAAAATGAATTTGATCTATCTATTACTCAATTCTACTTGACCACTAGACTGTGGATGGTATGGAGATGCAATTCTATGATTAACATCATACTTAGAAAGCATTTTACGAAAAGCACCATAAATAAAGTGTGAACCATCATCCGTCATTAAGTATGTAGAGACTCCAAACCTCAGAAAAATAACTTATTGAAGCATCTTAATAGAGGTGTTATGATCAACACTACTAGTTGGAATAGCTTCTACCCACTTAGTAACATAATCAACAGCAACTAAAATATGTGTATACCCATTAGAGGAAGGAAAATGTCCCATATAATCAAAGCCCCAAACATCAAATGGTTCAATAACAAGTGAATAGTTCATAGGCATTTCTTGACGTCTACTAATATTACCAATTCTTTGACATTCATCGCAACTTACGGGCATCTTTGAAGAGAGTAAGCCAATAAAAACTGGATTGCAATACCTTGTACCGGATTGCAATACCTTATGTGCAGTTCTATCTCCAACATGGTGTCCTCCATAAGCCTCGGTGACACTTGCATAGGATCTGTTCCTATTCATGCTCAGGTACACAACATCTAATAACACCATCTACTCCATCTTTATAAAGGTGTGGGTCATCCCAAAAGTAATGTCTTAAATCGTAGAAAGTCTTTTTCTTTTGCTGGTATGTGAAACTAGGTGGTATAAATTTAGCAACAATGTAATTAGCATAATCAGCATACTATGGAGCAGTACGAGATGCATTTATGACAGCCAATTGTTCATCAGGAAAGCTGTCATCAATAGGTAGTGGGTCATCAAGAACATTCTATGACCTAGACAAGTTGTCTACAATGGGGTTCTCAGCTCCCTTTCTATCAATAATATGCAACTCAAATTCTTGTAGCAAGAGAACCCATCTAATAAGTCTAGGTTTAGCATCTTTCTTTTCCATAAGGTATTTAATAGTAGCATGATCAGTGTGAACAGTTACTTTGGAGTCAACAATATAAGATCTGAACTTATCACAAGCAAATACATCCGCTAAAAATTCTTTTCTGTAGTAGCATACTTTCTTTGGGCACTGTCTAGAGTTTTACTAGCATATTAATTGGATAAAATTTAATTTCTTATCAACTCTTTGTCCTAGAACATCACCTACAGCATAATCACTAGCATCACACATGATTTCAAATGGTAAGTTCCAATCAGGAGGCTGAACAATAGGTGCAGAAAACAAGGCTTTATTAAGTATTTCAAATGCTTCTACACAATCATCATCAAAGACAAAAGGAACATCTTTTTGTAAGAGATTAGTTAAAGGCCTAGAAATTTTTGAGAAGTCTTTAGTGAACCTCCTATAAAAACCGGCATGACCAAGGAAACTTCTTGTACCTTTGATGTCCTTAGGACACGGCATCTTTTCAATAGCATCAACTTTACCTTTATCAACTTAAATACCTCTTTTAGAAATTTTATGCCCCAAGATAATACCTTCATTAACCATAAAGTGGCACTTCTCCCAATTCAAGACAAGATTAGTTTCTTCACATCTCTGCAAGACTCGATCAAGGTTGCTTAAGCAATCATCAAAAGAAGTTTCATACACGGAGAAATCATCCATGAAAAGCTCAACAATCTTTTCACGGAAGTTAGAGAATATAGCAGTCATACATCTTTGAAAGGTAGCAGGTGCATTACATAAACCAAAAGTCATACATCTATAAGCAAAGGTACCGAAAGGGCAAGTAAAGGTGGTCTTATCATTATCCTATTTTGACACAGGTATTTGAGAGAAACCAGAGTAACCATCTAGAAAGCAAAAATGTGTATGTTTGGATAATCTTTCTAGCATTTGATCAATAAAAGGTAAAAGGGTAATGATCTTTTCTAGTAGCTTTATTTAATTTGCGGAAATAAATTACCATTCTATAAACTGTAATAATTCTTTGTGGGATCAATTCATCCTTATCATTAGGAACAACAGTAATACCTCCCTTCTTAGGGACACAATGGACATGACTTACCCACTGACTATCAGCAACATGATAAATTATACCCGCCTCCAGAAGCTGTAGTATTTCATTTCTTACCACTTCTTTCATCTTAGGATTTAACAGTCGTTGGTGATCAACAACTGGTTTAGCATCTTTCTCCAATTTTATTTTGTGCTGGCATAGAGTGGGACTAATGCCCTTAAGATCATTAAGAGTATATCAATAGCAGACGGTGCTTCTTAAAAGTTTTTAATAATTTCTATTCTTCCTGCTCTGAAAGGTTAGCACTAATAATAACAGGATATATCTTCTTTTCATCAAGATAAGCATATTTAAAAGTATCAGGTAATGGTTTAATCTCAAACACGGGATGACCCTTGGGTGGAGGAGGATCCCCTAGGATTTCAATTGAAAAGTTGTGTTTCAAAATAGGTCCATGTTTAAAGAATACTTCATCTATTTCCCTTCTTTCATTCATAAACATATCATTTTCATGGTCTAGAAAATATTGTTCTAAAGGATCATTAGGAGGCACGGCAACAGAAGCAAGACCAATAACTTCATCTTTACTAGGCAATTCTTTATCATGGGGTTGTCTATGAAATTTAGCAAAATTAAAGTCATGAGACATTTCCCCTAAACCAACATTAACAATATCTTTTTTGCAGTCTATACTAGCATTAACAGTATTCAAGAAGGGTCTACCAAATATAATGGGACAAAAATCATCTTGTGGGGAACCAAGAACAAGAAAATCAGTAGGATATTTAATTTTCCCACACAAGACTTCAACATCTCTAACAATCCCAATTGGTGAAACAATATCTCTATTGGCAAGCTTAATTGTAACATCAATATCTTCTATCTCAGCAGGTGCAATATCATGCATAATTTCCTTGTATAAGGAATGAGGTATTGCACTTGCACTAGCACCCATATCATATAAGCCATGATAACAATGATCTCCTATTTTAACATAAACAACAGGCATGCCAACAACAGGTCTATGTTTATTTTTAGTATCAGGTCTAGCAATTCTAGCAGCTTCATCACAAAAGTAAATAACATGCCCATCAATATTATTGACCAAGAGATCCTTAACCATAGCAGTACTAGGTTCAACTTTAATTTGCTCAGGGGGTGTATGTGTTCTAGCATTACTCTTACGAACCACAGTTGAAGCTTTAGCATGATCCTTTATTCTAACAAGGAAAGGTGGTTTCTCAATATAAGCGGTAGGAACAATAGGGTCAACATTATAAGTGATAGTCTTTTCTTCAAATTTAATAGGTTCTACTACTTTTACTTCAATGGGAGGATGATATTTAAACCACTTCTCCTTAGGAAGATCAACATGAGTAGCAAATGATTCATAGAAAGAAGCTACTATCTCAGAGTAAAGTCCATATTTAGTGCTAAATTCACAAAAAGCATCGGTATCCATAAAAGATTTAACACAATAGAACTTAGGTGTTATACCTGACTCCTTACCTTTGTCGAGCTCCCAATCTTCAGAGTTGCGTTTAATTCTTTCCAATAAATCCCATCTGAATTCAATAGTATTCATCATAAAAGAACCAGTACAAGAAGTATCGAGCATGGAGCGATTATTGAGAGAAAGCCGAGCATAAAATTTTTGAATAATAATTTCTCTTGAGAGCGCATGATTGGGGCATGAATATAACATTGACTTAAGCCTCCCCCAAGCTTGAGCGATACTTTCTCCTTCATGAGGCAAAAAATTATAGATATAATTACGATCACGATGAACCAGATGCATAGGATAAAACTTCTGATGAAATTTCAATTTCAATCGGTTGTAGTTCCATGATCCAATATCATCACATAGCCTAAACCATGTCAATACCTTTACCTTCAAAGATAAAGGGAAGACCTTCTTCTTGAAAACATCCTCGGGCATACCTGCAATCTTAAATAATCCACAAACTTCATCCACATAGATTAGGTGCATATCGGGATGTAATATTCCATCTCGTGTAAAAGGATTAGCTAGCAGTTTCTATATCATACCCGAAGGAATTTCAAAGTAAACATTTTCAGTAGGTTCAGTAGGTTGAGGAGCACTCTTTGCTCTACTGGTCGGGGTGAAGATACCCCTAACAAGCCCCTCAAAGAATTATTTTCCATAGTAACAAGTGACAGTAAATTTCAGCACACTATATAAAATTTTCCTTACCAAAGGCGCTTCACTCCCCGGCAACGGTGCCAGAAAAGAGTCTTGATGACCCACAAGTATATGGGGATCTATCGTAGTCCTTTCGATAAGTAAGAGTGTCAAACCAAACGAGGAGAAGAAGGACATGACAAACGGTTTTCAGTAAGGTATTCTCTGCAAGCACTGAAATTATCAGTGACAGATAGTTTCGTGATAAGGTAATTCGTAACGGGTAACAATTAACAAAAGTAAACAAGGTGCAGCAAGGTGGCCCAATCCTTTTTGTAGCAAAGGACAAGCCTGGACGAACTCTTACATAAAGCAAAACGCTCCTGAGGACACATGGGAATTATCGTCAAGCTAGTTTTCATCATGCTCATATGATTCACATTCGTTACTTTTATAATTTGATATGTGGGTGGACCGGTGCTTGGGTACTGCCCTTACTTGGACAAGCATCCCACTTATGATTAACCCCTCTCGCAAGCATCCGCAACTACGAAAGAAGAATTAAGGTAAACCTAACCATAGCATGAAACATATGGATCCAAATCAGCCCCTTACGAAGCAACGCATAAACTAGGGTTTAAGCTTCTGTCACTCTACCAACCCATCATCTACTTATTACTTCCCAATGCCTCCCCCTAGGCCCAAACAATGGTGAAGTGTCATGTAGTCGACGTTCACATAGCACAACTAGAGGAAATACAACATACATCTCATCAAAATATCGAACGAATACCAAATTCACATGACTACTTATAACAAGACTTCTCCCATGTCCTCAGGAACAAACGTAACTACTCACAAATCATATTCATGTTCATAATCAGAGGGGTATTAATATGCATAAAGGATCTGAACATATGATCTTCCACCGAATAAACCAACTAGCATCAACTACAAGGAGTAATCAACACTACTAGAAACCCACAGGTACCAATCTGAGGTTTTGAGACAAAGATCGGACACACGAGATGAACTAGGGTTTTAGAGGAGATGGTGCTGCTGAAGATGTTGATGAAGATTGACCCCCTCTCGATGATACGATCGATGGTGATGACGATGGTGACAATTTCCCCCTCCGGAGGGATGTTTCCCTGGCAGAAAAGCTCCGCTGGAGCCCTAGATTGGATCCGCAAGGTTCCGCCTCGAGACGGCGGCGCTTCGTCCCGAAAGCTTCCTTATGGTTTTTTCCAGGGCAAAAGACAACATATACCAGAAGATGTGCATCGGGGGGCTGCCAGGTGGCCCACAAGGCAGGGGGCACGCCCAGGGGTAGGGCACGCCCTCCACCCTCGTGGACAGTGGGTGGGCCCCCTCTGGTGCTTTCTTCGCCCAATATTTTTAATATATTCCAAAACTGACTTTCGTGGAGTTTCAGGACTTTTGGAGTTGTGCAGAATAGGTCTCTAATATTTGCTCCTTTTCCAGCCCAGAATCCCAGCTGCCGGCATTCTCCCTCTTTATGTAAACCTTGTAAAATAAGAGAGAAAAGGCATAAGTATTTTGACATAATGTGTAGTAACAACCCATAATGCAATAAATATTGATATAAAAGCATGATGCAAAATGGACGTATCAATGGCATACCATACCAGTTCATCTTGTCCGTGCTGTCATATACAAGCACATCGCCGAAATCCTCATAGTCATGACGAGACTGGGAGTCACACAAGAACATCCTATTCATATGTCCTACCTTATCTAGCTTGTACTCGAAAAATAAGCGAGGATCCCTTTCTTTCCTACTGGCCATGATGCATATGACTATGGCAGCATCACCTTTTGAAAGCAGCTTCCTCTTCTCCCTGGCACAAAGGTTGTATATTTCACGCCTGGTAAAACCAGCACCGCCATAGCATACTGTTTGGCGATGAAGGAATCCATAATGTCGTGAATTCTAATCCCTGCAGCTCCCATGGACATTATGTCAGCACTCTGGTACTCTTTGATTTTCCCGTGGGACAAAAGAAAAGGTACCTCATCCGGTCTTGCCATCATATGGCTATGCTTGTCCTCAAAACTTTCAACATACCGAACCCCACGCTTTTGGTCAAGCTTGACGGTCAGCTGCGCTTCACAGTTGCAGCGTGTCTCTGCTTTGAGCCTACGGGTGCGTCCTTCCTCGGTTAGCAACTTGTTGTCACGTTTCCCTTCTCTGGAACAAACAAACTGCCTATAACGCATGTCATGTGCCTCGGTTTTGGTATACCTGACCTTACGCTTTCTAATGTTGAAACAGTTATCTCTAGCATAGCTGTTGTAGAAATCAAACACAACATCGTGAGACATAAAAGTCACTTCCATTATCTGCATGAACATATCTCTCTTATCATTTGCACTGGCAATATCTTGGAAATCCCCCCCCCCCATCATCTATCACCTACACAATCAATACATAGCCATGAAAAGAGTTTTCTATGGTTTAACATTACTTCCATACAACATTGATTACACACATGCCTCACTCATGATGACCGACGACTGTGACTCCCCAGACTCAGGTGCATATCTAATGATTCTTCATTAAGGCCTGTCTCTGCGTCGGATTCACCGTAATAGTCGTACGCATTATGACATTTGGAAATGAGCTGAAAAATTCAACACAAATAAATAATTACTTAGCATATAATTTTCCAGCAAAAATTCAACTTGCATGCCAACAAAAATTTCCACTTCCATACCTAACTAATGTAATCTTCATTCAAGAGCTCCGAGTTGTTTTCCTGACCATCATCAAGCTCATCCATCTATAAATTTTCAACACAAAAATATAATGTTGTCGGATGCCACCAAAAAATTACAACATGATAATGCCACTCACATTTTGATCTTCCCATTCGTTCCCATTCTCTGACCAATCTCCACGATCTGAATTTTCATCATCTGACCAATCTTCTATCCAGTCTTTCATCAGTTCTCCAAACTCCATGTCTACCATGATATCAGTTAACTCATCTTCCGCCATTTCCTACAACAAATAATATGTATCATCACATGTGCAAACATTATCAATATTGAAATATACAACACATAGCACACGATCACGGATGTTAAGTAAACTACCCCAACCGAGGGCATTCAGATCTTGCAAACCTTGTAAGGAAGATGGCCACGGCACCGTCGTGATCACTTTGAATCGCGAGGATCAGCACTACAAAACCTAGCTAGATCTGTGATTACCTCTGCCGCCGGATACCTAGGTTATCCGCCACATCAAATAACGATTGTCATCGTGCACACAACTGACGGCAACCGACGCTACGTTAACCCCTAGACTGAAGAAACCCAGATCACGAGGAGCACCACTACCGGAACAAGATCCATGATCGCCTGCGCCGCCGGGTAGCTAGGTTACCCGCCCCGCTAGGTTAACCACTACCACGAAGACGTCGACAGTTCGTTCGATGTTGCCGCGAGCGAGACTAATGGGGGGACGCGGGATGCGGTACCTATGAGCGCTAGAGATTCACGACGTTGCCGCGCCCTCTGTCTGACTAGATCGCCGGCGAAGAGATAGCCGCTGTTGGAGATCTATTGTGTGAAATATGGAGCTGCGTGAATGCTCGGGAGATTGATGGAGCTGTGTGAATGATTGGATTCGGCAGGTCTTACATGGTCATGGGGTCGTGTGATGTTTTTTTGGAGGATATTGTATGTATACGGTCTGGACTACAGCCACCACGTGCGTATGACCGCACATGGTTTGGATTATACAGGGCTAGACATGCTTGGATCTGGGCTATGGCGGGCCAGGAAATAAATAAAATCATGGGGACAAGAATATCCCTCGAAAATTAGGTTAGGGGGGAGCACTGAAGCAGGGCTCCATGAATGCGGGCGGTTGACCCCGGGTGGGAATGCACACGCGCAAGGGAGTAGGGTTTTGGGTGGGCCAGGGCAGTGAGCGGGCGTACCAGTCGTCCGGACGCCCATAAGCCCCCCTCCCCCTGCCCCAAGTTTTTCTTTGTTTTGTGTGTGCGGGGGTGCGTCCGGACCGCCCGGTTGAGTGATACTGAACCATGTAGGATGGCACACACGTTCGGCTCACACGGCCCGAACCGTTATTTTACATTTTTATAGAAACCCCCCTGACTTTTTAGCTAATTCATCAGCTGATCATATTTAAGTCAAACAAATGCTTTTCTAAAACATCCTTATCTTTTAAACCGTAACTCCGATTTGAACATGTTATATATGAAAATTGATTATAAAAATATGTAGAATATGAATACGAGATTATTTTTACCTGTTAAGTATTTTTAAATATTATGTTGTCAAACAAATGAATTTCTATATTATCCGTATCTTTTAAACCGTAACTCCCAGTTTAACATGTTATATATGAAATTTGATTAGAAAAATGTGTGGAATCTGAATATGATGTTAATTTTATCTGTTAAACATTTTTTAAATATTATTTTAGAAGTAAACTTATAATCTATAGCGCACGATCCGTTTTCCTTTCATACCGGCGACGATCCGGATTGCAAATAAACACCCACTATAATGATTTATTTTTCTTTCGTACCGGCAGTGATCCAGATTGCAAATAAACACCCAGTATAACCATATAGGGAAAAGAAAACATCGATAACTACACATGCATACCTCTAAAAAAACGTCGCAGGGGAAACAACGGATTTCTTATCGCGAGAGTGAGAGAAAGCGAGATAGAGAGGGAGAGGGAGGAGAGAGAGAGAGGGAGAGAGATGCCTTAGGATTAACCACATTCAAACACGTTTTGGTTTGTGTGAACACTGAGGCCACCGCCGGCGAGGGTGAGAAGGAGGATAAGAGGCAACACAAATATGATGCCTCACTAAAATATAGGAGACAAACCTATTATCGTATTGAGTGATGGTTGTTGGGTTAAGAGGCGTGTGCTATATTTTTCTTTCATTATAACGCACGGGCTATTTTTTCTATGTAATTGAACATATAAACCTAGCTAGACAACCCGCATAACCAGAGGCATCGAGCGCGCCTGATGTTTTTGACCGCACGATCCAGTTACTGGTGTAGCGACAGTGTATTTTTTGGCTGCTGACGTCTGGTCAGCCGTCGGGTTTTTTTTACGTTCGTGGTTGCTTCAACAGTCGATGGAGGGTGGACCTGGTTACCTGTTCCATCGAAAGAACAATGTGGGTTTCGCCTTGTTTCGGTGCGATCGGATTACCGACGGAGATGAAAATATCTCAAGCCCTCCTCGATTCCTTTCACTCCCCCACGACCCCGCCGCCGCCGCCTCCTCTCCTGCTGCCGCCGCCGCGCCACCACAGCCACCTCCTCTCATCTCTGCCTTCTCTCCTGCTGCCCCCGCCGCGCCACCGCAGCTGCCTCCTCTCATCTCTGCCTCTCCTGTTGCCCCCGCCGCGCCAGGGCCTCGCCTCGCCCTCAAGTGCACCGTCGACCTCCCAGACCTTGTTCTCCGCCTCGTCGCACTGACCATCTTGAGCTCGAGCCGAGGAGCGGCCCGTGTCGCGTGGTGGCCAGATGCGGCGGCCCCATGCTCAAGCGCGGTGCTGGTGAACGCGAGGAGCAGCAGCCACTAAAGGACGCGGTGGTCCGTGCCGTCGCCGTCGCCGTCGTCTACCGGCAGAAGGTCAAGCCAAGATGAATCAACAACACTACAACTGAAACGACTATAGGTCCTGGAGCCGAGGTAACCATCTCATTCCCTTCCTCCATTCTCATTCTCTTGATTTAATCTCCAAAATCTCATCTTTGTTTGTTCTATGCCTACAAGGTGTTCGATAAAAGCAAAATGATGGATCTATCACTTCTCTCCTCGTTCGGTCAGAAGGAGCAGTGAGACCGGAGCTGCGGAGAGCCGGAGTCAGGGACAAGAAGCAGCAGGGACCGGGCTTCCGCTGCAGTGGAGTGGAGCTGCAGGGAGAGGAAGGAAGCACCAGAATTGTTAATTTGCTTCTGCACTCACCAGGGATGTAGATCTCCGGTTCCAGAGGCCGGATCACCCCTTTCCTCTGAACCTTGTTCTGGAGCAAGAACTGCAACAGAAGATGGGATGAATTAACACATGTTCCTTTCTGATGTAGGTGCAGGATGTCTGTGTGTGTGTGTTGTGCTTGGAGTGCAGTAGTACCAGGGCTCCTATCGCTGCCAGTACCCCGACGGTGAAGGCCATGGCGGTGGTCAACCTGCTGTTCTCAATCTTTCAGAACTCCAGCTGCGTCGCTTGGTGCTTCTCGGTGGGTCGCCCGTCGGGGTACTCCACCTCGACTTCATGGTGGAGTAGTACCATATCCTGAATCGTGGGAGCAGAGCAAACATTTAGCTCATCATGGTCCAAGTAAGCCAGATTCTTCTAATTTATTCTACAAGCCTGTTTATGATTGAGATACGGTGTTGGAAAGCAATGTGAGATGTAGAAGTACAGGTTGGTCATTAAATTGTCAATCTACTACAACATTAATAAGTCTCTGCGCGTGAAATTTGGTGCTGCCAGATTCTCAGTTGATTATGTCAAAAATGATAAATGAAACTATTACTCTTGAGATCTTTGCCTCTTAACATTCTGTGATTCTCTTCTCTGATAAGAAAGATAAGAAAACAGAGGTCACAGAGGCAGGAAAAAACAGAGTAGTGCTTCTCTTATATTGTCTGTACAAGAATAATTTCTATAGCTATATGCAATACATGAGATAAAACAACGATGAAAGATAATAAGTCTCACCTGCTCATTGTGGCCATAGGCCATTCTCTGTTCGGAGTCGGGGACAAGAAGCAGCAGGGACCGGGCTCCCGCTGCAGTGGAGTGGAGCTGCAGGGAGAGGAAGGAAGCCGGTGACAGAAGAAAAGAAGATGCCGGCTCTGGTTCATCATGGAGAAACAGCTGCTCGCCCTCCTCCGCCTCTTCCCTAACCATGGGTTCGTGGTACGACTCATGTTCTCTATCCAGCATCTACTAAGAAGCTCCTAGCAATTTGGACCTTGAACTTGTGAAAAAGAAGTGCTCGAGGCTATTATTTTGACAGTTCGTAATTCTACTCTCTCCATCTACTTATGTCTCTTATGTTATCATCTTGTGTTTTGTTTTGTCCTTTCAGTACCAAATTATGTAGCTTGCTTCTGATCCATGTGCTCATCTCCGTTTCCATGTCTTGTTTTTTTCAGAGACAATGCCAACGAATTGTCGGTCACGGGTACCGAGTCACTCTCATGTGAGGTAATTTTAACTTCTCAGTTGGATATTAGTCAACATCCTTCAAGTTAGGAATGTTCAGTGTCCCCATATCTAATTTATCTTCTTGGTTACCCTTGCTCCACGTTCCTCTGCTCCCCCCTTGCGTGTTGACAATGGAGGCTTTACATCACAGTGTGAGGCAGTGGTGCCTGCAATAAGTGTAGATGACGAGGAAGAGCTGCATCCACTAGGTCTCTTCTCCATGGTCGTTGTGTTCCCAAGCCCATGTGAACTTTTTATCTTTTTTATTTCTTCACTTCCATTTCTCCACTTTTCTAGGCCAAGAACCGTCTTCACTTTTCAGGTTGCTGCTGCTACAAATCCAAATAATTGTTTTGTTATCCATGGTGCTTCTCAATGTTCAAAAAAGCAGAAAGCTTAAGCGGAGCGGAAGGCCACAACTCAGAGCAATGGGCGCTTAAGCGTAAGCGCGTTTAAGCGTTTTTTTTTAAATTGGCCAGAATCTGACTGTTTCTGAGTAATATGCAGGGAAAATAGGAAAGTTCTCTCTCTTCTACTGATGCAGTAGCACCATCATCATTACTAGCATTATCTCCTTTGTAAATTGGAGTTGTTATTTTTGCTTGGAAGTGAAGTTGTTACCTTTGTTTCTTTGTTAGTAAGTGTAAATATAAAATTTGATGTCCATATTTTTTGCAAATGATGTCTCCATCGGCTACGGGTGTTTTCTTTTGCCATTTGCCAATTATACTTGCCCCCTTTTGCTACTCAAATGCCGATGATGAATTAAAAAATAAGATGCACTGGAGATGGGTCTATACAGTACCTAAAGGATGTAATAGTTTTCCATTGGTTCAAAGTGATGTGATTATGTTGTGATTTTCAGAATTGCTACTCCAGTTTTGTTCACCATTCATAGAACAACACTCTGCTGGTCTTGCTATTCGCCATTTTCCTCCCCACTATAATGCTGCCACTCTGTGATGCCTCGGCAAGAAGGCCAATCGCAGGGAGATACGCCATGGCATGTCCTGAAGAGGCAATCAGGTATTCTCTCTTCTCTTCTTACTTTCTCAAGTAGAGTATGAAATTGCTTTTATTCCGTGGCTTTGAAAATTTCTAGCTTACTACTCAACAATTTTTATTGCCCTAGCCCACCTCAGAATTTCTGATGCTTATGTCGAAATATCAAACAATTTCTTATTTGTTTGTCAACTCAATCGAGTAATACAATGACCATTATTTCTCAATCATTCTTGGGTCTAAATGAGAAACCTTCATGCTGTGTTTCCTACATTCCCAATCTGTTTAGCAATCCTTGAGAAAGGCTCGACGAACGAGACATGATTTTTTTCCTTGCCATCTGCGTGTGCTATCAATTACCACTGTTCGATCATTTTACTGTTGTTTCCTTTACCTCTCTGTCGGCTGCTGGTCCGTCTGTTTTTTTCTACACGCGCTAGCAGTTACCAGCCCATGCATGTCTTGCCGCCTACTATGTGTTCGTTCTATCGGTTATTTGTGGGGGGAAACGGCCTTGTATGCTTGAACTGATTCTGGTTCTTAGGTCCCACTTATTGCTTTGGGAGGCCTGCGTGTGTTCGTTTAGATTAGATTTACGAAATGCCTGTGCGATGGCCTTTGTTTTTGGTAACCGGTCTGGTGTGTTTGTTGCCCTGTGGTTTTAGCCTCTGGTGGCTGCTGCATGCAGGTTAGTTGTAGGGTTCATTTCCTATTTTGTTGATCTCTGGAATGTGCACGTTAGTTGCATCTCCAAGAAAAGTGTCCCTGTGTTTCAGGGCATAACTAGGCTGGATCACATGGTTAATTAGCAAAGAGAAAGAAAAGCCTATGCTTACTTTGTTTGTGGTCCAGAGCGGGTGCGCCAGTTCTTTGTTCCTCTCACTGGGCGGTTGTTTCATTTTGTCTACAGCAATGGGGTTGCTTCCTCTGCTCCGTTCGTGTGGTTGATGTTTGTTCTTCTTCCATCCTCTTCATGATTATTTGTTCTTTCTATGTGAAATATTTGAAAACCAGATACAAATCATTGCGATATTTAACCTTCACTACTTATAATGCACAAATATAAAATTGTATATTGTTATGATGTTCTTCTATCCTAGAATTATTTCCCTTATCTGCCTATCTTGATCATGAAATTAAGTCAATTTCTTCTATTATCTTCATGCATTTGGAGATAGGATTCTGAAAGCTTATAAACTTATTTTCAAAGCTTGCATAATAATTTAATCATATAAGTTGAAATTCAGTAAAACATTCCCACTTGACATTTCTGTTCTTATTCCCTTAAATGTTGATCCAAGTGTCATAAATGACACAAGATGCTTAGCTTTTAATGGCATGTCAATAATGTCACGTTATATACATTTTCAAGATGGAACATATTTCAGCAGATTTCTCTATTCGTGCTCCGGGTGGAGATTTCAATGTACTATGCACCTAAATTTTGATTTGACATGCACCAGGTATTTCGGTGGCCTCAAGCCCTCAACCCTCTGGATCATCCGTCCGCTGTGCGTGCTCTCATCCGGGTTGCCGAGGGACGCCTCCTCCTGCGGCGCTCCTGTCCAATTTTTTGTTTATGTAAAAAATTCTTACCATCGCCTCACCTATTTGGACAATTAGGTGAGCTCTGCAATTTGGTTCTGTATCCTTAAGAGGGAACACATTTTCCTTAGTCATGCTACCATAGTAACATAAACTCTTACTCCATAGTTACAATCCCTAAATTGTGGTGAGATGCAATGCTAAGCAAATGGAAGATAACAGTTTGTACCATCAAAAGTTCAATTACAGTATTTTGCCCCACTAAAAGAGATGGATATTAGCATTGTCCGTGGTGCATTTTGTTTGCATTTCCTGTGATAGAAACGGGTGCATTTCGTTTACATTTTGCCATGCCGGATTTTAGATACGATGTTGATGCCTACAATTCGTTTTACTGAATTTATGTGGCAGATGAGAACTGATACATTACTGCCCTCAATCCTTGTGCTTTTCTGTATATTTAGGAACATGATACTACACTTGATCTTTTCGTAAAATAAAAACTGCTTGCAACAGAGATGATGCTTGTGATTTTAGTCAGCTAATGTTGATACTATATGGGATTTTTTTTTATTGAAGGAACTGTGCACATAATGAACCATATATTTCTTATCCAGTTATGTATGCTCATTACTAATCTGATGTTTTGTTTTCTTGTGATGGACACTGTTGCATTTGTTGTCCATTTTTGCCATCTTCAGCTTCAGGTATCTGCTTTATGTGGAAATATGCCAATGGATAATATCCTCCGGATTAACAAGTTCCTGTGTGCTGCTGCTCTTATTATCTACCTGGTAGTCTTGTCTGACACTTCTATTAATGGCTTTTTCCTCTGGAGTACCAAGAAAAATAGCAGTTATTTTTTTTTTCTTTTTGTGACTTCTTAAATGTTTGTTTCTTGGATGAGTCCACTCATTTGGTATTTCTCTGTGCTATTGAAAATTCTGTGATGCTTACTGTCTAGCTGATTTTTTGTAGACCATTAGTTAAGAAGGTTGTTGATTATAAAAATGGCACCATAATCTGTCATATGGTGGTAGGAAATGTGGTTACATGGAATTCTTTATCTTCTTAGATAAAGAACTATTATCAAATAAAATCTGTATATGAATTTCCGTGTCTCTTGGTTATTTTATATGTACGTTATATTATTCCTAACCAATTTCTTAGTATTACTTAGGGTTTGTTTGTTTGGGCTGCCATTTCCATGGCTGAAGCTGAAGGAGCGGCTGTAGCTGGTAATGAAGAGAGGCACTTTGCATTTCTCCACCAGAAGTATAGATCGGTAAAGTACAGAGAAGCTTCAGAGCATGGTAGCATTGTTTATGAGAAGAATCCAGGACGGACTGACAACCTACTTCTTCTTGGAGTTATCTACTGCCAGTTTATGACTTGGTGCTAGCCGGAGCTTTTATTTTCTACCAAAACTACTATTAACAAAAGAACTCTAGCGATCCAGGATTTTATCCTAAGCTGCTATTAAACTCACAAAAGGGAGCATTTAATAACAAAAGAACTCTAGCCATGCTTTTTGATATACTACGCATATGTATGATGTACTAGCAGTTCCTATTTTTTAACTATTGTGTACCAGAGAATTGAATTAGCTATTTCTGCATAAATATGATGTATGAAATTATGTCATGAGAGGGATGTGTTCATTTTCAAAACTAAGTTGGATGAGCTTAAAGCACTTATTCACCAGTACAAGTTAAATATGCTTTTAAAGTTTTAAATACATTTATTTTTTTAGAGTACATCATCTTTTATTTCTAAAGGAATACTGGATATGCTCATTTCTATAGCCACAGTACAAGTTAAACCATCCCAACTCCATAGCAGAGCTACTCCAAACAGAACTGGAATGATTATATTTTTTTATGGATTTTACAAATTCAGCAGGTTGAGCATTTTTTTTTTTGTGATTTTCATACTCAGCGACAACTTGACTTAGCATAATATGTTTATTTCTGAACTTGGTAGATCAAATCACCCAGGAAAGCACACAAGCAAACTGTTGGATTGATGAACAGTATACTACTCCTTGGTCCAGAGGTTACACGGGTGGCGTCACAACGACAGCTGACGGAACAGAGGAAGGCGACCTCGGTCCAAAAGTTTGATGCATGCTTGGTGTCCAGGAATCGAATCAGAATGACAGCCGGAGCTCAACAGAGTTAGGGAAACTACCTAGGATCAAGGACTCACTAAAAAAATAAGGCGATTCACGGCGGCGTCCAGCGGGCCTGCATGTTGGACCCTGAGCGTGGACGTCAAGTCGGACAGAGGGCTGGTGGATCCCGCCTGTTCCTACGGCTGGAGTTGCAGCTGTGAGCAGCGGCGTCCCCGACGGGGTCGACTAGAAGGAGGATCCAGGAGGAAGAGGAAATGGATTGAGGAGGGAGGTAGTGAAGTGGAGTAGGGGTAAAACGTGAAGGGGCATGGAGTAGCGGGCGCGTGTCCCGCGAGTTGGCGCTGCCAGCCTGACTGGCGGGTTCGCCAGAAGGACCCATTGGTCAGTAGCAAAGGGAGAGGTTGAAAGAAAAATAAATAAAAATAAAAAATTGAAAATGGCTGGAATATCTAATCCTCCTCTACTCCCTCATAATCTACTCGGAATTAATTTCATGGCTCAAAACTCATCAGTAATATCTTGGAAAATTTCACATATGCTACTACTTATATAATATAACTGTGAAAATGTTCAAGACTTTTCAGAAGGGCCCTTTTTTAGATTTGAATTCAAATATGCCATGAGTTTGGATTTGAACTGTAAGCCGGTGATATGAAATTCTAAAATTCATTAATCTTTTACTAGAGTTTGTAAATAACACACGACTCCGAGATATTGCATGGAGTATGACTTAGACGTGTCAAACTATTTTAAAAATTTGTTTGCAGATAACTCGTGGTTTGGATCAGTTTTTTGCGTCTTAGAAAACATGTATTATCATGAACCATCTATCTATCATTAATCCGTACTTATTTTCATATATTTCGTTCTGTGTCTGCATATTTTAATGCACACTCTTTCAATATTTGGCTTGCACTCGGCCTTTGCGCCATTGGCGCAATGGGTCATCTAGTAATAAGAAGACTACCAAGGGATAGGTTGGGACGAGGAGTAAAGGTAACAAACCAATGTATGTACGATGTGGTTACTCAGTTCAGTTATTAGTACTTGCGTTCCATTCGCATCTCGAAAACCACCAGGCAGAGGTACCCTGCTCTGCCATCACCTTTCCCATGTGGTCTACCGCCACCGGCAAATTTGACAAATTCGACCTATAGACGGAATCAAATCATAGAATAAACTATCCATGAAACTATTTCACGCGGCTGACCTTTTTGTGTGACGCCCGACACGAAGGCGCCACACTACACTGTGCAACGCCTCACAGCTAGGCGCTACACGGCCAGCGTCGCACACATGTAATCAGAAAATTACTAAGTCGTGTGCAGCGCCTGAAAGCTAGGCGCTGCACTATACAGTGTAGCGCCTATCTCTTAGGCGTTGCACTAGTGCAGCGCCTGAGAGCTAGGCACCACGGGTCAGCCGCGTGAAATAGTTTCACGGACAGTTCATTCTGTGATTTAATTTCGTCTATAGGTCAAATTTGTCAAATTTGCCACCGCCACCTCCCGCTCATAGCCATCACCTTTCCCATCCCTCCCCACACGAGCTAAGCGCACACAGCAACTGCCACAGATCCTGCCCTGCCGGCTAGCCTGGACTCCATTGGCGTCTCCGCCTCACCTCTCCGCAGCCAGCATAGCAGAGCCCAGGCAGGCAGAGCAGGGGATGAAGCGTGTAGTGGGGAGCCCAGCAGTGGCGGAGCCAGGAAAATGAAATGAGGAGGGCCGAAAGCTATTAAGCTTTGTTAGGGAAGGCCAGCACATCAAGGTACACTATTTTAACAGCAGATAATTACTTGCTCATGTTGGCGCCGCCTCCTCGCGGTGCCGCCTCCTTCTACCTCACACAATTCTCTTGAGGTTTCTCTCTTCTTCTCACAAGAAAACAAGAACACACACCCACACACACACGCACCAAGGAAGAACACACAAGCTTTGCCAAGATGCTCCCTTGGTGATCACATGGTGGCTACATTGTTTCTCCAGCAGCCCTCTTGGCCTTAACCTTTTTCATTAACTCAATGCAGGTATATATACACAAGGGGTTAGACACGCCCACTAACCCACTAACACACGTTAACACACGTCCATCACTTAACTTTCTAGAATCACTCTAGGGATGACTTGGCTACTGACTTGAGCGGCCGGCCTCTACTAACAAACTATCTCAACTAGCATGCACGGCTCAGTCCATGTAATCAACTATCCTACCTTTTAGCTAGCTCACTAACCAACAAACTTCATGCGGCTAATCTCCTACATGCACGAGGCTAACTAGCTGCAGCACCCGTAACTACTTGACTCACCGACTCACTCGGCTAACATTTTTGCTGGTTGTTGCCTTCAGATCTTGTGCAGCCGCTTCACACGGCACTCGGCATCAATTGGTATTCAGAGCCTAGTCGATCCGAGGCGATGACGACGGCGATGCGGTGGACTCCATGTGAGGTGGAGGACGTCGGCGCGAGGTGGAGGCCGTCGGCGGCGAGATGCCACTGGTGGCCGGTTGCGGTGTGATGCCGCTAGGAGGAGACGGCGGTGCGATGCTTCCACGATGATGGTGTGATGCCGTCACAAGGAGACGCGGTGCGACACTGCTAAGAAGATGTATGACAGCGCGATGCCGTCACTCGAGTCGGTGTGATGCCGACGACGGTGGTGCGATGCCATCGTCATCATGAAGAGTTGGTGCGAAGCCAATGTTGTGGTTCGATGCCGCAAGATTTTGATGGTGTGGTGATTGGCGTTGCGAGGACATCATCCACAATAAGTTGTCCATGGTGACCGGCGCTGCGACGGCGTCGACAACGGCAAGTGGCTGCGGCGCTACGATGGCGTCGTCAAGTGGCAACGGGTCATCCACGTTGAAGATTGTGTTGATTGGAGAATCAAGATTAAGGGGGAAAATGTTAGAGTTAATCTTGATTGATGTATCTGCATATTTAGTTTTCGTAATGCATGTAGCATAGATTAGGGAGTAGCTAGTCGACGAAGTTTCAACGGAGATGTGCGGAGAAGGCGAGATGCCATAGCGTCGTGCGATACGGCGAGTACAGCGAGATGCTGATGGTGACGAGATGCTGCAAAGCTGTGCGATGTGGTGCAAGGAAGAAGAGGAGCGGCGCTGCGAGAGGCGGCGCCAACAGCTCACATGCATATTAGGCTTAAATGAGGGATGTTAGGGGGGGCCAGGGCCCATGCTGGTCCCCCCTGTCTCCGCCACTGGAGCCCAGGGACATGGAGCGGCATGGCGCTGCGGCTGTCGCAGTGCGTCTGCGCCGCCGCGTCTACCTTCTCCATGGTCTCCGGCTTCGGCTACTCCAACTACAGCGCCTTCTTGTACTCTCTCTCCTCCCCTCACCCTATACTACTAATTTCGTTCCCCGCAGATGCTACTTCTTTTTCTACTGTGGAATGTCCTCCCCCTTTGTGTGTATTATTTTCTTGCAAATCCATGAGCATCTGTGAGTGCCTCTGTTGCGTTTGATCTAGGTTTGGAGGACAAGGCCACGTTACTTTAGTCGGAGTACTTGAGATGGCATCAAGGTTTTGGTTACCGAATGAGGCATTTTTACCGAGGGGGACTGGTAAACGCGGTAACCACGGTTACCGAGAAATACCAAGAATATTTCGAACAAATTTTATAGTTGAATTTTGAATTCGAATAAGTGAATGAACGAACATTTGAACTAGAGACCTCTCAAAACAGGAACTAGGTTGCTACTAACACGCTAAAACTAACTCTCATGGCATTAATTAGATCCTACGTGCTTAAATTCAAAAATTTCGAAAAAATAGTATTTTTTGCTTGGTACGGGGATTTACCGAGGGGCAAGGAAATATGCGGTAACCATGGGAAATCTCGAAATTTCGACTGGTAACCAAAACCTTGGATGGCATCCCTTCCCTACGGCTCAATTGGAGCTCCATAGCTTTCCAGTGTCTTGGCACTGCCGATTGAGCATTACCAATGTTTCAGGCCTCATTCGGTTTGTAGGATTTCTATAGGAAAAACGTAGGAATAAGGATTCCTTAGGAAAATTTCCTATAGATGCATTCGGTTTGTAGGAAACGCGTACGGGAATTTCATAAGAATACTATTCATTTCCTATGTTTTTGGAGTAATCTGCACATCCACTTAAAGCTCATTTTATGCGTAGGAACGAGGCAAGACAATTTCTTAGGATGGCAAGTGCCATCCTATCAAATTCCTATATTACTCCTAATTCTTACATTTTGGTTTCCTCCAAACCGAATGAGGCCTCAGTTCGGGTCTTTCAAAGTTTTGGTCTTGGGTTGGGTAGGAAA
This sequence comes from Triticum aestivum, assembly GCF_018294505.1. Classification (NCBI taxonomy): domain Eukaryota; kingdom Viridiplantae; phylum Streptophyta; class Magnoliopsida; order Poales; family Poaceae; genus Triticum; species Triticum aestivum. The sequence continues at coordinate 769,951,706 of NC_057801.1, forward strand.
AAGATAGAGGCAAGCCAGGGCAAGGCTAAAAGGGCCGTGGCCCGCCCAGGTTTAGAGCAAAAACTGTTGTATATGAAGTCTAATCTGTAATAATGTATTGATTTTTAATGTCGTAGCACAGTTTATCCTATCTGGCCCGTCCAGTTTTTTTGTGGTAGCTCCGCCACTGCAAGCAGGGGACTGGTTTTGCTTACAAGGGCTCACATTTAGCACATGCTTGCAAGCTGAGCTCGCCCCAAAAGTTTGTAGGCTTAAAACTTCAATGCTCTCATTTGATAAATATCTCCATGACTACCTTCAATGCTCTCAAAATTATTAATTGGTATTTGTCCTGTCAGTCACTTTTTTAAAATTTCCACCCGTGGGGGGGGGGGGGGGGGGGGGGGATATTGGACATGTTTTCTTTGTGGATGTGCTTTTGTGAGGGTACGTGTAACGGAGCCATATAACTTTCATTTACCTGCAGTTTTTTCTCCCATAATAATATTATATTATAATTGTTAAAAGTTAGGTTTTATGTGTCAACATGTCACATGTCTTGACTGCGCTGGTGTGTGCCAACGATTTATATTTTACACACAAATTCATGTCATTGAGACTATTGAACTGCATAAAGTATTTAATTTCTTGACTACTCTTCAGAATTGCTTGGGCCGGAACTCAAGTGTGTTTTGTTGACATCAATCATCTAATGAGTGTATTCTGGTCTCCCTTTATTTCAGCTACTTGATTGTAGCGTTGATCCTGCAGATTATGTGGAGTTCGCGCCTTGCTTATAAGGATATCTTTGCTCTAAGGAATAAAAAGGATCTTCACACCCGGGATAATCTATTGTTCATTGTTATAGTTGACTGGGTAAGTCGTTCGCTCTGTATCTTCTATTGTCCATGAGCTACGTCTGAATTAACTGAAGGCATGCACTGAAGCAATTAAACCCAGATTTTTTAGCGGTACAGCTGTTGCGTTGTGAGACTTCTACATGCACCAGGCTGCTCTTTTTTTTAGTTCTCAAGAAAAAACAAATTCAGGATAAGTGCAAGTGTGCAACTCATGCTTCTCTATTGGCCGAGTTCTTGCTCTGCCTCCCTCTAAGAGAATAAGGTCGCCTAAATGTTGGCACAGGCGCTCCATCGAACTTTGCCAACGAATTGTCCATTTGAGCAAGAAATTATAACAACCAATATGCTTTGCATGACTTACTGGTTAACAAATGGTGTAGTTTATCGAAGATTCTTTTCCCCTGTTAGAAAGTAGAACTAATGGCTGTCATTTCTGTCAGCCAAACTTGTTACATATCACAAGCACAGTCCAAATATCTTACCCCGCAAAAAAAAAACCCAGTGAAATCATTTTTTTTTACTCGAGCAGTTCTTGGAATCTTGAGCTAGCAAAGTTCTATCTGAGTGAACACATCAATTGTGAATGCATTGCAGGTCATGGCGATTTTCATGTTCTCAGCAGCCTGTGCCTCCGCGAGCCTGACAATTTTCCTCATGTGGGATGTGAACTTCTGCGGGACATACTCGCGGCTGGCCTGCCAGCAGTTTGCGCTTTCGGTCGTCCTGGCGTTCATCACGTGGTTGCTGCAAGCTGCGTCTTCTTTCTCCGTGTTCTGGCTACTGGTTTCGTTCTACTAGTGATCTCACGCGCTCAGAAACGCTGTCACGTCATGCTAATTGTCAGTCGGGACTCAGGAGGATAAATCGGTTGAAATGTGCCCGGTACACTTGCTAGATTTCAGTCATGGGCACGCATCCTTCATCACTTGTTATAGAGATGGATTGTCTGTTTGATAGTAGCTCACCTTTATTCTAGGACTTGGTTATGATGATCTGGGATCCTTAATATGAAGAGTAATATATATGGAGATAACTCGGCATCAAAGGTACCTGAAAAATGCTCTGGTTATTGTGCAATGCAATTTTATATGTCTTCAACAACAAAAAAAGAGTCGAACACATTTTCGGAAGGAAGTTCAGTTTAGTCTTTGCCCTGCTCCATAGTTTCAACCTGGTTCATAAATTCAGAAGGAAGCAATATATATTCATTGACAGAAAAGTTTTGATCGTACATAGTTTGCAACAGCATCCATCAAAAGCAGCATAGCAACTTCTCGATTAATATAATTCACAGCATAAAGGTATTCAAGGCCTGCACAATCTTAAACTGATAAAGGTGTACTAGATTTTTTTGAAAGCATATTGCAAAAATTCAACAGCTCTTTTCACGCGTTCAGTTCATCACAAGTCTAAAAAGGATATGTTCGTGACGATACAAAGTACTACTACTCGGTCCAGCAAACATTGGGAGTCTCACTAGCTGCATGTGAATAGTAGTAGAGTGATCCACAGCAATCACTCCCAATTGCCTCGAACAGAAGTTTGAGCTCAAGGCGAATCATCCAAGAAATTGACAGCCCAGTAATGTGGGCAATTATGCACACCGAACCTGGGAAAGGTGGGCTGCTTCACCACACTACCTTTTTTTTAGTAAATCTTCACCACACTGCCATACTAATGCACATCTATTCACCGGCCTGTCTGATTACTCGCCATCATCACCGGTTGCCGTACATTACACCCCCTTGCGTACTGGGCTTGGCCCATTTACTCTTTCTTTCTTTTTTAACTTTCGAAAAAATGGCAAGGGAAGTGGGATCGAAGCACAAAGCTCGTTAAGTTTGAACCGCAGTAACTAATCTGAAATTTATATTCATAGCCTTTGAACAAATATTTGGTCTCAAGATCAATTTTCATAAGAGCGAGCTGATGGTTTTTGGGAAGGCCAGAGAGAAACAAAAACTATATCAAGAGATTTTGACATGTAAAATGGGGCCGATTCCTATGAAATGTCTAGGAATGCCAGTTTCTGAAACTAAACTTAAGAATGTTCGTTGGAATTGTGTCACTGAGAAAGTTGAAAAAAGATGTGGGTGCTAGCAAGGGAAATTGCTGGGATCTATTGCAGAGGGAGAATTACCCTAGTGCAGGCCCGTCTCACTAATATACCTCTGTTTATGATGTCTTTTTACCCTATTCCTAAAGGGGTAATTAAAAAAGTGGACTTCTACAGAGCTAGACTAGTGTGGCAAGAAGATGAGGATATCAAGAAATATTATTTAGTTAAGTGGGAAACTTGTTGTTTACCAAAAGAGGTGGGGGTTTGGGGATTATTAATCTGGAAATGATGAATATATCCCTATTAGCTAAGTGGTTTTGGAAAATGGAAACAGAGGAGAAGTTATGGTAGGAGATTGTCAAAAGGAAATATGGGGGTGAGAAATGTTTGTCCAGGGCCACCAAAAAAACCTGGAGATTCTCATTTTTGGTCTAGCCTGATGAAGATCAAGGAAACCTTTTAGAATTAGGGGATGGGGAAAATACCAGATTTTGGGAGGATATTTGGGTAGACAATAAAAGTCTTAAGGATGCTTATCCCAGGATATATAATTTGTGCTTTGATCATAATATAACAGTGGCTGAAGCCATAAAAGAGGATGGGAAGGGTTTAAGTTTAGAAGAACTTTATATGGAGAAACTCTAGAATCATGGAATAGTCTGAAAAGTAGACGTGAAGAAATAGAAATGAAAGGTGGGGAAGACAAAATTATATGGTTACTTAATGCTGATGGGAAATTTACAGTAAAATCAATGTATAGAAAGCTGGTGGCTGATGAGCTTAGATTTCCACAGAAATTCCTGTGGAAAATAAGGTGCCGACTAAGATTGAAGTGTTTCTTTGGTTAGTTGTTAAAAAAAGCATTCTTACTAGGGATTCATTATTAAAAAGGGGATGGAAAGGGGGGAAATGTTGTGTGTTCTGTGGGATAGATGAATCAGTTGATCATCTGTTGTTTGAGTGTTTGGCCGCCTCCTTAGTATGGAGTTTAATAAAATGTTCATTTGGTCTAAGGAAAACACCATCGTCAATTCAAGATTGTTTTGGGGCATGGTTAGACACTTTTAAGAGAGATGATAAAAAATGGTGATGGTAGGGGTTGCCATAGTGTGTTGGGCGCTGTGGAAAGCCAGGAATGGGGTCGTTTTTGAAAAGAAAAAAAATCTGACCCTATGACTATAATCAAAATGATGACACATTGGGTGTGTGATTGATCTATTTTGCAGATAAAGGAGCAATGAAAAAAAGTACTGGAGTAGGGAGCAAGACTACTAGAACGGGTAGCAAGTGAAGTATATGCGGCCTCGCAAGGGTGGAGAATTAACGTGGCGTGGCTGGGATCATAAACTCTTCCTGGAGGGGCGGCTGGCTCACTTGTTCCTGTCCTTTTGTTGTCTTGGTTCTGTCTTTTGGGATATAAGGCCCTTAGCCTGGATGAATGTAATGACGTCGGTGTGTTTGAACTTAGAACTCGTTGTTGCTGTTGTAGGTTTGTGAATGTTGTCTGTGCTATGTGGCTATGCCAGCCTGAGCTGGGAATAGCTGCATTGTCGTTGTTTTGTTTTTCAGTTCTTTAGCTGGTCCTTGTAGTTCTAATGTTGTGGTTTTCATTAATGAATATCGGAGGGGTGCGAAAGCCTTTCTTTCTTTCAAAAAAACCAACCGGTAAATGTCACCTGCTGTGCTTTATTACCACTTCGTTTCCTTATTATTGTGCGACAAAGCACATCGCCTTCCACGACCGGGTTTTCTTCTGTTTTCTTAGATTTTTTCTCTTTTCTTTCATTTTTCTTTTTCCCTTTTTAAATATGACTTTTTAAATATCAATTCATCTTAAATTCATGAATTTTCAGATTCGTCAAACAAAATTAAAAGCCGTGAACATTTTCTTAAATTCGAGAACTTTTTTCAAATCCCTGAACTTTATTTCACATGGATGATTTTTTTAAACCATTCATAATCTTTTTCCACTTTTTATGAATTTTTTAAATATTTCTGATTTTTTTTGGATGTGTGAGTGAATTTTGAAAACAGATAATTTTGTAAATATTAAACAAAATTTGGAAAAGCAAGAATCTTTTGGATCTGTGAACAATTTTTCTGAAACCAGGAAGAACTTTTGAATTCTGAACAAAATTTGACAACATGAACATTTTTTCAAATTTATGAAACTTTTTTTGAATTGTAAACATTTTTTGAATTTTTTTATACCTGATTAATAAATATAAAATCGATACTCTGAACAATTTTTTAAAAAAATGAACAAATTTGAAAAAATGGAATATTTCCAAATTCTGCACAAAATTTTGAAATTCTGAATTTGTTAAATTTATGAAAAAAATAGAAACAGAAAACAGAGAATAAGGAAAAATGTCAAAGAAAACGAAAAATAAACATAAAAACAAAATAGGAGAGAAGATCAAAAGTAAAAATAAAGAAAAGGAAAAACGCGGTTAATGAACCTCCTAGTAGGTTCCCAAAAATGAAAAAAATGGCTGGGATGTTGAGGTTCCGAAAACCGAAACGCTTTTTGCTACTTTTTTTGGAAATTTTCAAATACTTCAATATTTTTTCCATAATCGATGAACCTTTTTTAAATCCGCGAGCGCTTGGGCCTGAATTTTTTGAAAAATGCCGTCGCCTTGTTTTTCCAAGGTCAAACATCTTTTATTTTTTTTATTTTTTTTGTTAATTCATTGTTCTTATTTTTCAACTTTAGTGCTTTTCTCAACTTGTTCAAACATTTCAAATATTGTTTGGAATACCAAAATAACCGTGTTAAGTAACAGTTTTAAATTATGATTTGATTTTTTCTTTCAAATATTTATTACCTGATTTTTGGAAAAACTTAAATTATGATTGAATCCCTTTGTATTTATTAGCTATTGAAAAAAATTAAAATAGGATATTTATGTAATGGCTTAAAATATTATTTATTAAATGCCCATCTGGTTGCAAAAGTTGGCGTCATTGTAAGAATGTTTTAAAATAGATCAGGTTCAATGGAGGGTGTGCGAGTAGGCTGGGAGGCGCCATCTGAGAGCACATTGTTTTTTGAAATCCTTGAAATGCCCTAATTTTGCATGTCCTTGTTTTACGAATTTAAAAACACATGCCATGTTATTTTGGTTTTCGACAAATTTTGTATTTTTGGAGTTTTCTTGGTTAAAAAGGCTTATAATATAGGCCGAACGTGTCGCAACATGTATATGGTGTCGGAAATCGTTTAAAACTGACATAGATTCCTACCATGGGATCATTTCAAGAATGTCCAAAAATAGACCATGTTCAATGGTGGGTGTCCGGGTAAGGGTAGAAGGCTTCGTCTGAGAGCACGTTCTTTCTCGACATTCTTAAAACGGCCCCAATTTTTGTTCATGGAACTGTATGACCCATTCAAGGCATCATTCCAAGTTGTTTTGGTTTTTGACAGATTTTTCATTTTCTGAAGTTTTCTCAGTCAAAACAGGCTAATAAATGGTTACACGTGTCACCACGTGCAAACGGTGTCGGAGTTTGTTCAAACCGGGCATAGATACCTACGATGAGCATTCCCATCTTCTTGTCAAAGTTCAATTCATTTAAAAAATGTGAAAAATAGACCAGTTCAACGAAGGGTGTCCATGTAAGGTCAGTAGGCTCCGTCTTAGAGCAAGTTGTCTTTAGACATCCTCGAAATGCCTGAATGAATTCCATGGCTTGTATGACCAATGCAAGGCACCATGCCAAGTTGTCTTGGTTTTCGACATTTTTGCATTTTTGGAATTTTCTAGATAAATGGCCGAACTCTCATAACTTGCATACTGTGTAGAAAATCATTTTAAACCTAACATGAGCATTGCCCACTTGCCTGAAAACGTTGGGCCGGGAGGGTCCATTTGAAAGCATGTCGTTTTTCGACCTTCGTTAAAATGGCCCCAAATGTTTTCCACCAGCTTCTATGACCAATTCAAGGCCGATAAATGATGGGACGTGTCGCAATGCGCAAACAATGTCGGAAGTCGTTCAAACCTGGCATAGATGCCTCATATGTCCATGTCAGGCTGTTGCAACAAGTTGGGATCACTCATCCATAGTCCAAAAAAACCACCAATTGAGAAGTGTGTGCTAGACTAGTCTAGATGGGTGCATCCGTGAGCATGTCGTTTTTACTAATTAGAATGCTTTGGTTATTTGCAATTTCCATCATTATCAATCAACATAATATTTTCTTATGTCCTATCCATTTCTTGAAATTTGTCAACAATTTTTAATTGCAAATTGTGTATGAAAATTTTACAAACATGAACACCTTTTTTGAAAATTTAAAAAAATTCCAAAAAATTGAAGTTGAACACAAATTACAAACCACACACTTGCAAAAAATCTCAACTTTGTTTGAGGCGCAAATATTTTTTAAATTTGTGATTTTTTTTCAAAAAGGGAACATTTTTTGAAATTCCAGAACATGTTTTGAAACTGCAAACAACATTTGAAAACAAGATTATTTTTTGGTACTCCAAATAATATATCATATTCTTGAAGTTTAAAAAAGAGTAATAAAGTTGAAAAAGGAGAATAATGAATGCACAAAACAAAAGAAATAGAAAACAAAAAAATAGAGAAGATAAAAAAGCACTTAGGCCTTGGTTAAACTAGTCAACGACATCACTCCCGTCGGACGCCTGTTTAGCTGGCCCAAACATTCATGGGTTTGACAAAAGTTCATGAATCTGAAAACAAATCGCGGGCTTGGAAAAAAGTTCATAGAAGTTGAAAATTGTCGAGCATGTATATGAAAAATGCTTGGCTCGTATTAAAAAAACTTGACATGTCAAAAAATGAAAAAATGGAGAAACGAACAAATATATAATAAAATGAAATATGAATAAAAAACAATATATAGAAAACACACATAAGAAGAGAGAAAGACGCGGAAGCTTCTAAAACCGGTCCATAGCTGCTTCCCAAAACCACTCTACAAAGTTACTGGAACACACATTATTAGGCCGGCCCTCTAGCAGAATCATAAGAGATCGAGACGGTGGCTGGTCACACCATGGACGAGATATTGCGGTGGCGCCTGTCAAGGTTCTCGTTGCATAGAAGAACAGCTGAACACACACAGGAGTGACGTCTTGGACCTGGCCCAATAGGAGGCAAGAGGCGAGCGATTTTTTCGAAGATAGTTTTTCTTAGCTTTTTCATTTTCTTAAAAATGTTCTCAAAATTTGAAATATGTTAAAAAATAAAAATAATTTAGAATGTTCAAGGTTTAAAAACTTTATTTCAAAAATATTATCTTAAGAATTGTTTTAGAAAATAAAGTTTCAAGTTTTGTAAAAAATAAATTTCTTGATTTTTCGAATATACTTTTAAAATTGAAGATTTTTAAAGTTTTTTCATATATGTTAAATATTTATTGAAATTCATGAGCTTTTTATTAGGAAAATCAAAAGTATGAAAACTGAGAGAAAGAAAACCGCCCGGGAGGGAGCATCCATGAACCGCGGCAATGGACCGGCCCACACGAAACACTCTATGTGTTCTGCGTCTTTTGAAGCAATGGTGCGTCAAAGAGAAGTTCCTGCATGCTTCGATATGCGAGAGGCAATAATTCTAGACTTACCGTTTCAAGGGGAACAACTAATTGATGGATATCCCTTCGAAAGGATTTCTAGCGGCGAACCAACCTGCGGTTGGATTGGTTAGAGGAACTGTGGTATCTCTAGCCTACCAGGGTTCAAATCCCGGTGCTCGCATTTATTTCTGGATTTATTTCAGGATTTCCGAAATTTCAAGATGATATGCCAGCTAAGTCTTTCGGAAATGCTCATAGAAGTAAGGTGTGCGTGTGTGCGTTCATAGGGGTGAGTGTATGCGCGTGTATATGAGCGCTTGTGTCTGTACTGATGTTCCAAAAAAAATAAGAATTTCTAGCGGGCAGCGTGGGGAGTGCCCAACGTGTTATATGGTGTGTCCCAGTGGTGTCACATGTTGCGTGCTAGCCGCATCGGTTATTGGTTTTTAGATTTGTCTTGGTTTCCTTGAAAAAATCTGGTTCTGTTTATTTATTTCGGTTTTTCCCACGAAGCATACCGTTTGACAAGCAAAGGTGTGCTTCCGCGTGAAGCACAACTATCCTTCCCAAAAAGTAAAAAGCACATGTGCGCTTCAAAAATAAAGTGAAAAACACAACCGTGATTCCCGTTTTTCATGTTTTCTGGCTTCTTGTTTTTTTTTATTCTTTTCGATTTCCCCCTTTATTGGATTTTCCATGTATTTGTTTTTTATTTACAGTATTTTAGGAAAAAAAGTTTGTCCAAACCTTATTTTTTTTGACAGTGTAAAACAGTAGGAAAGGTTCCTATTGCATGTATATTACCAAGTTGTGACAAGTGTTGCACGTGCAGTGTCACTTTTGTCACCACCAGCGATGATAAGAGTAATCTTTATAAGGAATATCCCTTAACTAGTGATTTTACCGGGTTAAGCTTATGGACTAAACTTCCTGGCTTGATCCCATGGTCCCAAAGGCCTCATGATATTAACCACTCCCGTAAAATCCGGCCCCTGATTTCAACAACTGGCCCATGTCAACCCATAAGGCTTTTCCATAAGAAATAACATTTGCTTTTGACTTGTTTATGTAGAGATGAAAAAAAAGTTGTATTGTGTTTTTTATTCTCCGTTTCAAATAATACAAAGGAGTTTTCATACTCCGCCGATCATATCCTTTATTATTTATTTTGCAGCACATGCAAGCCTTTCACATCATCAAACACATTCAACTCTTCCACATTATATGTTTTAACATATGCAAACTCTTCACATCATCAATTGAGGTTAATAAAAAGAGTAAAATGCTAAGTAAGTCCTACCTAGGCGACACACCTCAAATACTTTTCGGACTTACGGTGCATTTTACTGTAATAAAATTTTCTCCAAACGTTTTCTCTCTTTCTCCTCGGCTGCCGGGGTAAACTCTCCAGTTCAAGTTTCGCCGGCGAGCTTATGGATTTCCCTCCCCTCTGTCTGCCGCTCTTGCAGTCGGTGGCGGGGAGGGGGTTAGCGTTTTTAGCGCTTGCATGTACTGTGCTCGGGCAGATGGCGCCGCTTCTTCTTCGAGTCTGTCCTCCCGACTCCGATTCTCCTTCACTTCATCCATCTTGACATAGTCGATGGAGCTTCGGCGTAGATTCCTGCAATCTTCTTGGGGCGGTGAGGTTAGGGTTTTCGTCGTGAGTCTGTGACAATGAGATGTGATGTCACTTGCTTCAGATCTATTGAAGGGTTTGACGGCGACGAGTGGGTGTTGGCCCTTAAGGGCACGTGCACGAAGACTTCCTGCCTGTCATCGACAATGTCAAACCAGCTCCGGTATGGGAGTGACCAGCGTTGCGTCGGCGACTCATTTCTGACGACGGCAGTGGTGGTTCAGTGGTCTAGTGACCTAGATGAAATTGTCATTATATTTGATATGTTTTGTACTTCTATGATCATTTACAATAGATCTAGATCTTTTTCACAAAAAGAGTCTTCATATTATCAATAACTTCCAAGCACTGCATGTCATATTTTTTAATGAATGGTGAATTTTATTGACTGATTTATTTTTAGCGAACAATCATTATACTGAATCTAGCAAGTCATTTTTTAAAGAATGGTGAATTTTATTGACTCAAAATAGAGCATGAGAGGAACTATATATATACAAATTTTATCTACAAGTAGTGGTAGTTACCACCTAGTTGTTTAGCCTCCACGTGTCCCTCACCGTAGTATTAGTAATCAGCCAGTTATATAGATCTGGGTTAACTAACGGGTGCTGCAGAATCCGATAGACAACCTGTCTATTTTTCAAATAAAATAATCCGGCAAGTGATCGGTTGGTTCAACTCCCGCCTTAATTCCTGGCTACGTGCAAGTAAGTAATTATCCTTCAGATAGGCACATGAAATGTGACGCTATTTTTTTTATTATGTGTAGGCAAAAAGAAAAATAGTCTAAGTATGTACGTCATTTTCATTTGAAATAGGTACTCCAGTATAGAGTATATAGTGTGAGCGTTACAACTTTTTAGATTTTATAAAAAATAATACAAATATATTGCTCTTTTTAACCGCATGGAGCATTATCCTGTATAGTTGGAGTATTAACATATAATTATTGTAGTATGAAGTATGGAGTGTTAAAATAAAATTGGAGTATGAAGTATGGAGTATTAGCATTAAACTGGGAGTAAGGAGTATAAACATATCAAGAAAATATTTTGGCATACAACTCCATGCTCGTCAAAAAGTAATGTTTAGTATGTAAGTATATAGTGTTCTTTTTAGTATGGAGAAAGCGTCCATACTCTTTGTTGTAGTATGGAGTATATTTATAGTTTTTAGTAAGGAGTTTGTGTATTCTTTTAATCGGAAGTATATGATTTTTTTTGTTCTGAAAAAGAAACATTCATACATACTTCTCTTTGAAACTAAATATTGATTGTGCATTTATGAACATACTATGAAGCGGTGGCTTGAACATTTCTTTAAGACTTGTGGGAGTATGTAGAATATGTGTTATCAAGAGTAGTATGGAGTATATATGAAATCTGTAGTATGTAGTATATATGGAAAAGGTAGTATGGAGTATTAAGAAAGTAGTATGGAGTATACGGTATTTCACGAAGAATGGAGTATCTGATAGGAGTATTTCATAACGAATATAGTATGAAGCATCTCCTACAAGAAAGACTACATACTCCAAATATAGAAATAACCTGTAGATATTTACAGATAGTGAAGGATGGTATTTGTTCTGTTCTCTCCACATGACCAGGTAGAATATATTTTGAACAAAAATGCGTGCATTTGCAGTGCAGAATGAATATCTATGTACATATCCTTCACGCAGTTGCATATACTAGCCAGAAGAATTTGAACAGGCAGATTCATTGACTGGTGGTGATGCATGCATTAGCATGCACGTATACACAGACATATAACTCCATAATCGGCTTGATATACACATCTGAGTATGGAGTATATAGTACATGCAAGTCCTTGACGGGCGCTGAAGCCGGAGGAGGAGTCGGTCGGCCGTGTGCAGTCGTTTTGTCGCTGTTGCTGCCGCCCACGATATTAGAAGAGTCACCCGTCAGCCGTCCGCGGTTGTTCGTCATCATGGGGCCGCCAGGTGGAATGTGCTAAGTTTATCTTCGTCATCGTGGCCGCCGTCGGAGCAGTCACCCATGGGATGTCGTACGTAGTCGTCGTCATGCTGGGCTGGAGCAGTCAAACGGTTGGACATATGCACCTGTACATGCCATCGCCGCCGCCGCTGCGGTGGGCACTTGCATGCAACGGGGCAAAAGATACATCAACGATCAGCCTACAGAACGTATAGATTATTAGATAAGCACTACCAATGGAATTAGGAACACGAAGCAATCAGTTTGCATGATGCATCCGCAGAAATCACAAAAGCATGCGTGGATGCATACCTCCTTTTCCCATGAATTACCGTTCCTGATTGATTCAGATTTGTCTCATGAAGCTTCTGATTCCGTGAAACAAGGAGAGAGAGAGCATGCTTAGGAGAGAGAACGAGGATATATAGCGATGTATGGGGATAACGCCCAAAAAATAGGAAGATAGCTGACGCCCAACAAATCGGAAGGTACAGGGTGGAACTTTGTTTTGCCCATACCCGTTAGGAACTGCACGGATCTAATGCAATCGGACGACTTCTAAGATAGAGGTAACTACCACTAGATGGTAGAATCTATTTTCCCTATATATATATATATATCTTTATCTATATCTTTACCTAATAATAAAGCAAATTAGATTTCTGTCATCCGTCATTAGCGTTTTTACAGAAAAGTCCCTCTATTTCTTAATATTCAACCCGCAATCCAATTTAAAGTTTGTCCTGGTGAGATAACGTTTCGTATTTTGCAAAAAGAACCCTGCCACCATGGCCACCACAGCCACTTATCCACTGCCGACCTCCACAGACGGGCAGGCGCCGCCGGCACGCTTGCCGCGGGCGTCCGCTCCGCCCGAATCCAGGAATGGGGCGAGGCGTCGCGGCAGCGTTCCTGCGTGCCTTGTCGGCCCCGGAGCTGGCCTTGGGGGGGGGGGGGGGGGGGGGGGGGGGCGAGGCGTCGCGGCGAAGGACGATAAGATGGCCGGCGTGCTCTCTTGGGGCGACGCGTCGCGGTGCTCCGGTTCCGCCAAATGACGGGAGAGGGCCAGGCGTGGCTTGGCGTAGCCAAGAGCCACGAGTTCGTCGGCGCCGGCCTCCGGAGCTGGCCTTGGCAGGCTGAAGCGTCGCGGCGGAGGGCGATAAGGCGGCCGGCTTGCTCTCTTGGGGCGAGGCGCCGCGGCGCTCCGGCTCCGGCAGAGGGCCAGGCGTGGCTTGGCGTCGCCAAGAGCCACGAGGTCGTCGGCGCCGGCCTCCGGAGCTGGCCTTGGCGGGCTGAAGCGTCGCGGCGGAGGGCGATAAGGCGGCCGGCTTGCTCTCTTGGGGCGAGGCGCCGCGGCGCTCCGGCTCCGGCAGAGGGCCAGGCGTGGCTTGGCGTCGCCAAGAGCCACGAGGTCGTCGGCGCCGGCCTCTGCGCCATGCTGGACAAGCTGCTGCTGCCCCCCTGCGCCGCCCAGCTTCAGTTCTCTGAATCCTTAATTTCGTGTGGTGATTTGGACGGAATTGAAGACCGCGTCCTTCTCCAACACAAATCAATGTCCAATGTAATCGAGTTGGAGTCTGTGTTCCTCTCTGACACAAAAGCATGTACTGCCCGACACGGATTGGACTTGGCTTCCATAAGAAGGAAGGATCCTCGACCGGAACGTCCATTAGGCTGCAATTGCATTGCAACTTTCAGAGGAACGTCCAATGTTGCCGGCGGAGGAAAATCATCCTTTGAGCCATACTATGCCGAGTTCGCCGGCAGAAGAACACCCGATGAGCTGTCCATCGCCTGAGGCGGCTACACCAGAGGTATGTCTCCCCTCGAAAGTTAATCAGCAATACAAGCCCATGTTTCAGTTTATTTTTTCTGAAAAACTGATGCTACTTCCCATTGCTCTGCAGATTCTGTTTTTTCCCCTTAGTTCTCTGTATGTTCATGTGCTTCCCATTGAATCTTCAGTTCTCAAATTCGTTGCAACTTGCAAGCAACCCTGATGCAGAACCTAGATGCCTAGATTGATGTGTAAAAAAAGACTAATGACTTGCGTTTCAATTTGGGACATGCATGGATAATGTGTGTATCTACATCTACTCATCAGTGAGGACGGGGTTAGCCCTTAGGTTGGTATCATTATTTTTATATCTACTCATTAGTTCACTTAGCATATATAGTGGTGTATGCATTATTGCTCAACTTCTGGCAATACAATTCCAGAAAATAAATAGTTTCGGCCATATGTGCTCGCATTAGCATCAAATAGCTAACACGGAGTTAAATGCTCAGATGTCTACTTGCAATAGCTTAAAAAAACAAAAACTTTAATGCCTTATTTTTAGTCCGTATGTTTCAGTAGCCATCTAAAGAATCATGCCATGCTGCCTTCTGGCTTTTTAATTTGCTAGAGGCATTAAACCAACTACTTTCTCTGTTTTATTATGTATTTTGCATTATGTTTCAGCTAATCAGCGATAGAAGCCCCGGTTTCAGTTTATTTTTCTGAAAAATTTGTGCTACTAACCACAAATTGAACCAAGAAATTTCATCTTGCTGACTACATATACCTGAAGATGGTGGCTTGAACTTGGTTACAGTAATTCTTGCACATGATGCCAGAGTGATACCTTGCATCTTTCTCAATATAATTAATTATTAGTTAGCTGCTATACCATTGTGTTTTCTGCCATGGGTGTCTTCGAAGTTGTTGTGTTTTCTGTCATGGGTTACTTTTTCTTTTTCGTAATGTATTTTTTAGTTGCATGTATATATCACATTGCCAATATTTGCATGTGAGTTAAATGATGCACTTGGTAGGATCAAAGGGTTCAAAATTTCTACATGTTCTGCTCCGACATAGCATTAATTTATCCCAAAGAAACCGTAAAATCGAACAATTCCTTTGTTCCTAGCTGATTGTGCTGTGCATTAACACCAGTGAAAGGAAGGAGGAAGAAGAAGGGGGAATTAGTTGCAGCATGACCATATATCTCCCTCCTCGCTGTAGAATTATATGTTGGTGTGAGCTCAGTTTGATTTGACCTGGTTTTGATGTCTCTGCTGTGTGTACGCGTGCAGGTGCCAACGGTGTCTGATCAAACTCAGGTGGAACCAAGGAGGTTCGGCTCTCGGACATTGCACCAATGACGCTGGATGATACCGACGTGCATACTGTAAGTTTCATTTGTTCAGATTGGAACCTTTCTTCCTGTTACTTTGCCGTCAAAACTGAAAAAGAGTGATGCTAATCAATTTGTTCAGCATTTACATGATATATTTCTTCTAGCCAATGAAATTTGGTTCACATTTGTGTGTGTATGCATATCCTATACGGGAACCCAGATTTTTCGGACCAACCAGTAAGTATCAATTATGCAAAACATGTGAAACAACCAGTAAGTATGGGTACCGATTGTAAGAAAATAAATATCAACAGGAAGGAAGGAACTGGAGCCTGTAGTGGTTACAGGGAGCCAACTGTCTGTTTTGACAACATGGAATGAACATTTAATCGATGTATCTAAATGTATATATTTTTAACTCACCGTGCCCCTCCTCCTACAGACCCTGTTCAACCTCATGAAATCAACTCGCATGTCGAGGAGCCTAGCTCAGCAAGCTGTTTGCATGCTCTGTAGTTCCTATTCTGAACATATGGGTTAACTTCCTGAACCCATGCTTACGGCATCAAGTATTACATACAGTTTTTTCTTTAATCTACTTGTCTATAGAAGAATCTGGATGTTTCCGGAATGTAGATGCTATGTTTTAACAATTTCAGAACACATATGATTGCTAATGTGATAACTTATTCATTTTAGATAGTGTGTTCCCATCGATCCATCCATGCACTGAACCGATAATTTTCTTACTCTGTTCAGGTTGCAATCACGAACGAGCAGCAAATTTTGCACTGAACTACTGGCATAAGGCAGTGAAATACTTTTTGCTCACGTGAGTGGAAGTTTGGAACATAAGAAGAACAGATAACAAAGTGTATGCACTACACATATGCTACTACTTAGATCCTTATTGCTTGTCTTGCAATGAAAGAGTACATGTCCTTCCATATATATAGGACTTACAAACTAACTAAGGACCGAGTATTTCTACTAGCAGCTTATTACTCATCTTTGCAATTTTATTGTCTCGGAAGCATAAAGGTAAAATTTAATAAATCTCTTTCTTTTAAATGGGCTCTGTTCTGAATCTGCATTAGCATATCAAGGCCATAGACCATAGATATGAATAATTGACAGGTTGCTCTTTTCTCATATTTTAAGTTGATAGGGAAATTTTACAGATCACATGCTTATAGGAATGACTCAATATTCTCATGGCAGAATGAGGATGGGGTATTCTGTGATCCAACATATGTTCTACCATAAGGGCTGATGGCATTCTTTGGCAATGCTAAGCCGCTTGATAAATCATGGCATGAGATGGGCCTTGGATATAATTCAAGCATCAGCCCTTGGTGATCTGTGGTGATGCAGTGATGCACCTTACTGGAAATATGAACCATAGCTTCACCGGCGGAGCTTAGTGTATTGCTGGGGGGGGGGGGGGGGGCTGTGGCCCCCCCAACCTTAGATAATTTTGTGAAGGAAATACTAATTTTGTGCTTGGTTGGAAGAAAAACTAGCATTTTGCCCTCTTAAATGTTCACATTTTGTGTTCCAGCTGATGATGTTATGTACCTAGGGTAGGGTCATGGACCTATCTAGGATACCATACCCATGGACATCCTTAGACGAAGCTACCTTCCAGTCGACCAAGTCGACCAAGAGAGACTTCACTCGACTGGCTAGAAGACACTCGACCACCAGGAGTTCAGGATCTACTCTGTATCCAAACGGTCTTTAATTAAGTAGTCTTAATGGTCATGATGACACTTTATGTAGGGCGTTACCAGTAACGCTCGGCCTTAATGTACTTTAACCCTCTGCTACGTGGGTTGGCTGGGGTCCCGGCGTCCTTTATATAAGCCAGCCCCCTCCATTGGTAGAAGGGTTCGTACCCCTGTAACCCATATACACATAAACCAGTCGACCGCCTCCGGGCTCCGAGACGTAGGGCTATTACTTCCTCAGAGAAGGGCCTGAACTCGTAAAACACTCGTGTGTACAACTACTCCATAGCTAGGATCTTGCTTCTCCATACCTACCCCCCATTCTACTGTCAGACTTAGAACCACGACAGTTGGCGCCCACTGTGGGGCAGGTGTCTTAGCGACTTTTTGGAGAAGTTGCAATTTGTCCGATTGCCTTCATCATGGTTTCCGGCGGAGCTATGGTCGAGGGCCGCGAGATCCGTCTCGGTGCGCTTGCTTTCATCGCCGACGACTCCGCTTGGCTCCAGGAGGCACCACTCGACATCGATGCGCTCCCCGTCCGCGGGGCGACGCACTTTCGGGCGTGTGTCCACGGCGTCCTGCTGCGGCAGCCGTCAACTCCTTACCGGTCGACTCCTGTGCTGTCTTCCCTTCCTGTCTCCCGCCAGCGCAAGCGCTCCGGTCGGTCGAGGCTCCAGCGATGGGTGAGACACGCAGTGGCTCGCCAATCGGCCACCACCCAAGTCGCAGCAATTGAGCCCGACGAATCTCTCTACGGCCTGTACGACTGGCTCCGTAGAGACTGCATCCGAGTGCGATAGCAGTGATCCAGCCGCGGAGGTCCTGATGGTCAACGGACCTCGTAGCCCTCCCGGTTTCCCCCGCAACGACCGGATGGACGATGGAGGCGACCCCGCTCAGGCCCAAAGAGCATCAGCCCGAGCCACTCACTTCTCAGCAGAGGGAAGAACTTCGCCGCTGGAACATGGATGCCCTGCATACTCCCATTGCAGGAGAAACTCTTGAGGCTCGTGCCCTGGAAGAGGCGCGTTTGGCCAACTTGGCTGAACGCACTCGACTGAAGAACCTCCAGCGAGCACTCGACAAGCATGCGCGTCAGCGAGTACCCGACTCCCACCGACGTCAGCTCTTTCCGCAACCGACTCAGGTATATCGAACCCCGATTCAAAATTTGGCAGGTGCAGCCCGTATAGCGGAATCAATTCAGCCCTCTCAGTCGGAGGCTGGAAGAGGCTTGATGCAGATCAGAGATTTGCTCCGGGCGGCAGGAGATCAGAATTCAGTTGTATCGCAGTCGCGCAACAGGATTCACAGTCGATCCGTCGCTGCGAATACTGTTCAGTCGGCTCACAGCCCAAGGTCGCCTCCGAGGCGAGTGGGACGTGAAGGCCGGCGGGACCACTATGATGATCGTTTTGATCGTGATGATAGGCGTCGAGTGCCCACTCCTCCCCCGAGAAGTGGGTCTAACGCCCATCGGCAGCAAGATGACAGGCGCCAGCCCAGTGTTGGGCGGAGAGCTCCAGTCGACCCCAGAGAGCCAGGCTTTGACGCGAGATCCATCATCATGCAAGGTTTGGTCGACCGGAACAGAGCTCACAGAGGAGGCCATGACAGAGATGTGCCCACAAGCAGCCGAGTCCACGTTTCAGGTCCAGAGTGCTTTAGTAGAGCCATCAGAGCCGCAGTGATGCCCCCCAACTTCAGGTTGGCGACTGGAGTAAGTAAGTTCACCGAAGAGTCTAAGCCTGAAACTTGGCTTGAAGACTACCGATTGGCTGTTCAGATTGGTGGCAGTAATGATGAGGTGGCCATGAAGCACTTGCCACTTATGCTAGAGGGTTCGGCCAGGGCGTGGTTGAATCAATTAG
The DNA here is from genome assembly GCF_018294505.1 of Triticum aestivum. Lineage (NCBI taxonomy): Eukaryota > Viridiplantae > Streptophyta > Magnoliopsida > Poales > Poaceae > Triticum > Triticum aestivum. The sequence continues at coordinate 769,970,490 of NC_057801.1, forward strand.
CTCCTAGCAGGATTTACACCTGGGAAGATCTTTCCCGAGTGTTCGTCAGGACGTTTGAGGGAACTTGCAAGCGACCGGCCGGTTTGACAGAGCTGCAAGTTTGCGTACAAAAGTCGAGTGAAACACTGAGAGATTACATGCAGAGATGGATCACTTTGCATCATATTGTGGAGAATGTGTCGGATCATCAAGCGGTCTGCGCCTTCAAGTATGGTGTCAAGAACAGAGAGTTGAGCCTGAAGTTTGGTCGAACTGGAGATATGACCCTGAGTTGGATGATGGAAATAGCCACCAAATACGCCAATGGTGAAGAAGAGGACCGACTCCGGAGTGGCAAGTACAAGCCGAGTCAGTCGGAGAAAGGAAACTCCAGTCGGAAGCAGAAGCGGAAGACCGAGCCAGCTGCTCCTGGAGAGGCTCTGGCCGTGACTCAGGGCAAATTCAAAGGGAAGCCCAAAGGATCTTGGAACCCCAAGAAGGTAAAGGATAAGGAAGGTAATGACGTGATGGATCTACCGTGTCATATCCACACGAAGAAAGACGAATAAGGTAACTTCATCTACCCGAAGCATACCACTCGCCAGTGCCGGCTCTTAATCCAGCAGTTTCAAGGAAAACAACCGAAGGACAAAGAGAAGGAGTCGGACAAGGCTGAGGACAAGGAGGACAGTGATGAAGGGTACCCTCATGTCAATTCCACTCTGATGATTTTTGCCGATGTAGAGAGCAAAAGTCGACTGAAAGTGATCAACCGTGAGGTCAATATGGTCGCCCCGGCGACACCAAGCTATCTGAGATGGTCGCAAACTCCCATTACTTTCGATCAGTCTGACCACCCTACTCACATTGCCACCCCTGGGAGGCAAGCGCTGGTGGTCGACCCAGTCGTCGAAGGCACTCGACTGACGAAGGTATTGATGGATGGCGGCAGTGGGTTGAATATACTATATGCAGAGACGCTCAAGGGAATGGGCATTCCGATGTCCAGGCTCAGTTCCAGCAACATGAGTTTTCACGGAGTCATTCCTGGAAAGAAGGCTGAGTCACTCGGCCAAATAGCTCTGGATGTAGTGTTCGGCGACTCAAAGCATTTCCGCAAAGAGAAGCTGACATTTGAAGTCGTGGATTTCCGAAGCGCCTACCACGCTATTTTGGGAAGACCAGCCTATGCCTGCTTCATGGCTCGACCATGTTATGTGTACCTCAAATTAAAGATGCCTGGCCCCAAAGGCGTGATTACTATCACTGGCAGCCGGAAGAAGGCAGAAGAGTGTTTCCAGAAAGACTCAAAGATTGCGGATGACCAGATAACGATGGTAGATCTAGAAGGATACAAGAAAAATGCAGATCCGAGTGATTTGTTACGGGCCAAGAAGCCCGCCATAGAGTCAGCGTTCCAGTCGTCTGGGGAGACGAAGCCAGTTCATATCCACCCGACCAACACCAACGCAGCTCCGACCCATATTTCCACAACACTCGACTCTAAATAGGAAGAAGCGCTCATCCAGTTCCTCCGTGAGAACTGGGACATCTTTGCATGGAAGCCAGCTGACATGCCGGGTGTTCCCAGGGGGCTGGCTGAGCATCGCCTTAGAGTCGACTCAAAAGCGAAACCTGTTAAAGAACATCTTTGACGGTCCGCCATTCAGAAGAAAAAAGCCATTGGCGAGGAGGTGGCTCGACTCCTTGCAGCAGAGTTCATCCGAGAGATATACCACTCCGAGTGGCTCGCCAATGTCGTTATGGTTCCCAAGAAGGACAACTCACTCCGCATGTGCATTGATTTCAAGCACATCAATCGGGCCTGCCCAAAAGATCATTTTCCTCTCCCTCGCATCGACCAGATTGTCGACTCGACCGCGGGGTGCGAGAGATTGTCTTTTTTAGACGCCTACTCCGGGTATCATCAGATCCGTCTGTATGGACCCGACGAAATCAAAACAACTTTCGTCACTCCATTCGGGTGCTTCTGCTATATCACCATGCCATTCGGCCTCAAGAATGCCGGAGCCACGTTCATGAGAATGATTCAAAAGTGTTTACTCACTCAAATCAGTCGGAATGTGGAAGCGTACATGGATGATATCGTGGTCAAGTCACGAAAGGGTTCCGACCTGTTGACTGACCTAGCTGAAACATTTGCCAATCTCAGGAGGTATGATATCAAGCTCAATCCATCAAAGAGCACATTCGGAGTACCTAGCGGAAAGTTACTCGGTTTTCTCGTTTCCGAACGAGGAATCGATGCTAACCCAGAAAAAGTTGGCACCATACTCCGAATGAAACGCCCTGTGCGTGTGCACGACGTCCAGAAGCTTACTGGATGCTTGGCCGCGTTAAGTCGATTCATCTCTCGCCTCGGTGAAAAGGCATTGCCCCTTTACCGACTGATGAAGAAGGCAGACAAGTTCGAGTGGACTCCAGAAGCTGATGCAGCGTTCGCCGAGCTGAAAACTCTGCTCTCCACCCAGCCGGTGCTTGCTGCTCCAATCAGCAAAGAGCCTCTGTTGCTTTATATTGCAGCCACATGACAAGTCGTCAGTACTGTACTTACGGTCGAGCGGGAAGAAGGGAAAGCCTTCAAAGCTCAGCGCCCAGTATATTATCTCTCTAAAGTTTTGACCCCATCGAAGCAAAGATATCCTCATTATCAGAAGCTCGTATATGGGATCTACATGACCATGAAGAAGGTTGCTCATTATTTCTCTGATCATGACATTACAGTCGTCAGCAACGCACCATTGTCAGAGATTCTGCACAACAGAGATGCAACTGGTCGAGTGGCTAAATGGGCGATTGAACTCCTTCCCCTTGATATCAAATTCGAGGCAAAGAAAGCCATTAAGTCCCAGGCTATAGCAGATTTCCTTGCCGAGTGGATTGAGCAACACCAGCCGACTCAAGTTCACTCGGAGCATTGGACCATGTTCTTTGATGGCTCTAAGATGTTAAATGGTTCTGGTGCTGGGGTTGTTTTGGTTTCCCCCCGAGGAGACAAGCTCAGATATGTGCTCCAGATCCACTTTGATTCCTCCAACAATGAAGCAGAATATGAAGCACTCTTGTATGGGTTGCGCATGGCCATTTCACTCAGCGTCCGTCGCCTTATGGTCTATGGCGATTCAGATTTGGTGGTCAATCAGGTGATGAAGGAGTGGGACGTTAGAAGCCCAGCCATGACTGGATACTGCAATGCAGTGAGGAAGCTCAAAAAGAAGTTCGAAGGGTTAGAGCTCCACCACATACCTCGACTGAAAAATCAAGCAGCTGACGATCTGGCGAAGATAGGATCCAAGAGAGAAGCCATCCCTAGTGATGTGTTCTTGGAGCATATCCACACTCCATCAGTCGTAGAAGATCCTTTTACCGACGAAGCTCCGCAACCTAAGAGTGTTACGGATCCGACTGAGGTTGAAGTCCCTGCAGTGGTCGACCTGATCATGGAAGTTTTAGTGATCACTCCCGATTGGACAGTACCGTATATCGCGTATATATTGAGGAAAGAACTCCCGGAGGACGAAGAAGAGGCTCGACAGATCGTCTGCCGATCTAAGGCCTTTACCGTGATAAGGGGACAACTGTACAGAGAAAGCGCGACTGGAGTTGGTCAGAAATGCATAACGCCGGAGGAAGGTCGAATAATCCTTGATGACATCCACTCGGGGACCTGTGGCCATCATGCGTCCTCTCAGACCATCGTGGCCAAAGCATACCGAGCCGGATTTTATTGGCCAAGAGCGAATGAAATGGCAAAGGAGATAGCCGACAAGTGCGAAGGATATCAATTTTACTCCAATATGTCACACAAACCCGTGTCAGCTTTGAAGACTATACCACTCGTCTGGCCCTTTGCAGTATGGGGGTTGGATATGGTCGGTCCTTTGAGAACAGGCAGAAGCGGTTTCACCCATGTGCTGGTAGCAGTCGACAAGTTCACCAAGTGGATTGAAGCTAAACCCATCAAGAACCTCGATGCCGGTACTGCTGTCAGCTTCATCAGAGAATTGATATTTAGATATGGAGTCCCGCACAGCATCATCACTGACAACGGGTCAAACTTCGATTCCGAAGAGTTCGGAGCTTTCTGCATGTCCCGAGGCACACGAGTCGACTATGCTTCAGTCGCCCATCCACAGTCGAATGGACAGGCAGAACGAGCCAACGGTTTGATTCTCAAAGGATTGAAACCCCGCTTGATGCGTGATCTTAAGCATGCGGCTAGTGCATGGGTCGACGAACTTCCCTCGGTGCTTTGGGGGTTATGGACCATGCCCAACCGGTCGACTGGAAGAACTCCATTCTTCTTAGTCTACGGAGCTGAAGCAGTCTTGCCATGTGACCTTCTCCATAATGCTCCCCGGGTTGAGCTCTACACCGAAGCTGAAGCAGAACAAGCGCGGCAGGATGCAGTCGACCTTTTAGAGGAAGAAAGGGAGATGGCTCTGATTAGATCGACCATTTACCAACAAGACTTGTGTCACTTCCACGCCAAAAACGTGAAGAGTCGAGCCTTCCAGGAAGGAGATTTAGTTCTCCGAGTGGATCAGCAGAAACCACACAAGCTTGCTCCTTCTTGGGAAGGTCCTTTCATCGTCACCAAGGTTCTCCACAATGGAGCATACCGTCTTTACAATGTCGAGCATCAGATCGACGAGCCACGAGCTTGGAACGCGGAGCTTCTCCGCCCCTTTTACACTTAAGTATTCACTCGGATGAGTTGTAATAAAAGTACTTCTGTAGTTTATTTATCAAAGACAAGAGCTTTATAATTTTCCCACTAATTGCTATTTCTTTTGTCCACATAAAACAATCCCCCAGTGGGTGGCTTTGCTGCGAATCCGATTCGCCTAAGTCTGTAAAAAAATCCTAACCGAGTGGTGAGCCAGTCTCTCACACGAAGGCTTAGCTGCGAAACCCGTTTCGCCTAAGATAAATAAAATCCTACCGAGTGGTAAGCCAGCCTTCCACTTGGGGGCTTAGCTGCAGTCCAAGTACTCGCCTAAGTTAAATAAAATCCTACCGAGTGGTAAGCCAGCCTTCCACTCGGGGGCTTAGCCGCAGTCCAAGTACTCGCCTAAGTTAAATAAAATCCTACCGAGTGGTAAGCCAGCCGTCCACTCGGGGGCTTAGCTGCAGTCTAAGTACTCGCCTAAGTTAAATAAAATCCTACCGAGTGGTAAGCCAGCCTTCCACTCGGGGGCTTAGCTGCAGTCCAAGTACTCGCCTAAGTTAAACAAAATCCTACCGAGTGGTAAGCCAGCCTTCCACTCGGAGGCTTAGCTGCAGCATTGCGCTCGCCTAAGTACAAATACAATGTGTGCTCTGCAAGGAGGACGAGGTGCAGGTCGACTGCTACCCTCTCCTTCTGAGCTACGCCACAAGTACAACGTGCGCTCTGCAAGGAAGACGAGGAGCAGGTCGACTGCTATCCTCTCATTCCGAGCTACGTCACCAATACAAAATCTTACCGAGTGGAGAGCAGACCTCCCACTCGGGGGCTTAACTGCGGCCAAGTGCTCGCCTAAGTATCTGAAATCCTACCGAGTGGAGAGCATACCTCCCACTCGGGGGCTTAGCTGCGGCCCAGTGCTCGCCTAAGTATCTGAAATCCTATCGAGTGGAGAGCAGACCTCCCACTCGGGGGCTTAGCTGCAGCCCAGTGCTCGCCTAAGTATCTGAAATCCTACCGAGTGGAGAGCAGACCTCCCACTCGAGGTCTTAGCTGCAGCTCAGTGCTCGCCTAAGTATCTGAAATCCTACCGAGTGGAGAGCAGACCTCCCACTCGGGGGCTTAGCTGCAGCCCAACGCTCGCCTAAGTATCTGAAATCCTACCGAGTGGAGAGCAGACCTCCCACTCGGGGGCTTAGCTGCAGCCCAGTGCTCGCCTAAGTGTATTAAGGAACAAGTCGATTGCAATAAGCACTTCGCTTTAACCCGCAAAAGACACTTCAAATCAAAGGCAAACATATTCAACGACTGAATCCAAGTTCCGATAATACCTAACGGAACCGAAAGTGCTCAGGCGCTAGGCCTGTTAAGGTTTGTCGGTTACAAAACTCACTCGGCATACCGAGGCAAATTTAAAGTATCAAGCTCAGAAGTTTTTTACCCCTCCTGTGGAGGGCTGGAAGGTGCGACAAACTCGTCCAGGTCAATTCCATCTGCAATCCGAGTGGTAGCGGCAATGAAGGTCTCCATGAAGGATCGGAAATCGTGCTTCTTGGTATTAGCCACCCTAAGAGCCACCAGCTTGTCCTCTCGTGCATCCTTGCAGTGAACGCGGACCAGAGACAGAGCAACATCCGCACCGCACCTGGCCGAAGACTTCTTCCACTCCTGCACTCGACTTGGGACCTCGTTCAGTCGAGTCATCAAAGACTCGAGGTCATTCTGGAGCGTCTCTCTTGGCCAGAGTGTCGTGTCGATGCGAGAAGTTGCGACCTTCAGCCTTGTGAGATAGTCGATGACATCGGCAACACGAGATTCAAGACGGAGCACATTCATGGCGACTTCATCTTTCACGGGAGAGTTGATGGGGTCCAGGTTTACTTCCAGTCGACCGGTCTCCTCTTCAAAGTTCTGGCAAAATTCTGCAAACACAACCACCGAGTCAAGACAACAGTCGGAGATTACAGTTAGAATATTTGTTTGATACAAAAGATTACCTTCAAGCATGAGGAATAACTTCTTGGCGAGTCCACCTAGATAAGCCTCCAGATCGTTCTTCTTTCTCACCAACTCACTGGCCTTGTCATTCAGGGTGGTCTTGTCACTTTTCAGTCGACTGACTTCCTGGTTGGCAGCATCAAGAGCAGCTTTCAGATTGGTGTTTTCTTCTTCAAGCTTGGTCACTGAAGCCAGCTTCTCATCTGCAAGCTTGGTCTTCTCTAAAGCAGTTTTTCGCATCTCCGCCAAGTCTAGGTCTTGCTTCTTCAGCGCATCCCTCACTTTGTCTGCAAAGTTACAGTGAGATTAGACTCGGAAACAAGTGAGAGGCAAAGGCAATCGTCGAAGGCCTCACCAAACATACCTTTAGCTTCCTCCTTCGCCTTCGTCAAGTTCTCTTGGGCCAGTTTCAGATCAAGCTCGAGTTGAATGTGTTTGTTCTCCAATTTAGTGTAACGAGCCGCAAGGTCACAGGATTTCTACGAAGAACCAATCGACAGATGTCAAAGACAATTCATTTCCGAGTGTCTAAGGAAAAATCATAACGTTTCTAAGACTACGGCCGAATACAAACATTCGACCATAGTCTCGGGGACTACACCCAGTGGGTGCACTCAGCGTGCCCCCACTAGTTTCATCAGTTAGAGTCGACCAGTCGACCAACAACCAAAAAAAAACGGGAGGTGTTCTTCAAACTATAGTCGACTGCCAGCAGTCGACCACAGTCTCGGGGACTACACCCAGTAGGTGCACTCAGCGTGCCCCCACCGGTCTGTAAATCCATTCGACTTAATCGAGTGAAGGAAAAACTCAAGACATAAAGACTATGGTCGACTGCCAGCAGTCCACCATAGCCTTGGGGACTATACCCAGCGGGTGCACTCAGCGTGCCCCCACTAACCCGAAACTTTAATCGACACACCCAGTGGGTGTAGGACAAACTCTAAGAATTTCAGAAAGAAGAGTTTTTGGATATCATATCCTAACAGAACAGGCAGTGACCGACTGACCTGAACATTACTCTGAAGAGCCGAACTGGCGTCATAGGCTGCCTGGCTGGCTTCTCGTATTGCCTTCACTTGCTCCATCGTGACCCCCGCTTGGCGTATTGCTTCTTTAGCAGCACTAGCTTGATCTTCTGGAACGGGGTAGGTTGAGAAAAGCGAGGGTTGAGCAGCACTCGACGACGAAGGACGAGCACTCGTCAATGGCACCGCGAAGGTTACGGTAGGCCGAGTGACATTGTCTCCCTCCACGACCAACGTCTCGGGTGCTGGCACGTCCCGAGTCGCCTTGCCAGCAGACGTCTTCTCGCTCCTCCTCTGCCTTGGTGGTTCCTCGTCGTCGTCATCGGGAAGATCGATAACGACGTTAGATGAAGCTGCAGAACAAGGATCAAAATTAGAGACAATAAGTCAATCGACTGAAAACGGAATCACAAGAGTCATACCAGGTTTTGAGGTAACAGCATCCTCCATCTCGTGGTCTTCATCCCTGGCCGAGGTATCAGAAGTAGCAGCACTGCAGTTCCAGAAGTCAGTCGATTGGCTCATGAGTCAACCAAGGACAAGTTCATGAAACGGGAAAACTCAAGACTACCATTACCCTGAGATAGTGGGGATCACCACCTTCATCTTCGGCAAGACCTTCGCCGGTTTCGACGGTGCCACTCGAGATTGCTTCGGAGCCTTCTCAGTCGGCACCGGAGAAGTAGTCCGAGGGCGCTTGGATCAGATCTTCGTTGGCCAGGTCATTGAGATCTGCCTCAGTGATGGTCGAGCGGATCCAATCCCCTTGGACCCAACCTTTTGGCAGGCGGGACCTTGACGAAGATCCGCCCCGAGTGGACGCTCGCCCCTTCGCTTTCCCCGTCGCCGTCGCCTTCTTGGCGCGCTCCAAGGCGGCCGCCTTCTCCTTCACCATTGTCGCCGGCGAAGCACGCAAGGAGTGGGTAAGCGGAGGTGAGGGCGGGCGCAGCGGGCGGAGGGAAGAATGGGAGAGCACTGTTCAAAAACCCTCGCCCGGAGCTTTATATAAGGATACTTCCGAGTGGATGACAAGTAGGCCCGGGCGTTCCTGTCACATCCCGAAACAGTCGCACACGCGTGATACGTGGCGAAAAAGGCGGCGCGGAAATCGAGGCATCCACGCCTTATCCCATCTGAGTACCGCGGTCCGCCCCGCTTCGCGCGCTTCCCAAAATTCGGATCCCACAAAATCCGCTAACGGCAGATCAATCTGTCAGACGATATCTTTCCTGCGATCCGTCGCTCGGAAGTTCACTGAAGTTCAAAAGTTCACTCGACAGAAGACAAGAATGGATCAAGGCGACTGAAGTAAAAGTTGACGCTGACGCTGAAAGAAAAATCGCCGATCCAAGATACGACATAATCAAAGCACGGAAATAGGTCGGAGAAAATCATCAACTCCTTCCTCACTCGAACCTCGATCCATTCGGGGGCTAATGATGACGTTATGTACCTAGGGTAGGGTCATGGACCTATCAAGGATACCATACCCAAGGACATCCTTAGACGAAGCTACCTTCCAGTCGACCAAGAGAGACTTCACTCGACTGGCTAGAAGACACTCGACCATGAAGACTCACTCGACCACCAGGAGTTCAGGATCTACTCTAAATCCAAACGGTCTGTAATTAAGTAGTCTTAATGGTCATGATGACACTTTATGTAGGGCGTTACCAGTAACGCTCGGCCTTAATGTACTTTAACCCTCTGCTACGTGGGTTGGCTGGGGTCCTGGCGTCCTCTATATAAGCCACCCCCCTCCACTGGTAGAAGGGTTCGCACCCCTGTAACCCATATACACATAAACCAGTTGACCGCCTCCGGGCTCCGAGACGTAGGGCTATTACTTCCTCAGAGAAGGGCCTGAACTCGTAAAACACTCGTGTGTACAACTACTCCATAGCTAGGATCTTGCCTCTCCATACCTACCCCGATTCTACTGTCAGACTTAGAACCACGACACCAGCCCCCCCAAGCATTCTCCTGTACCTCCGCCACTGCATAGCTTGATGTTGCTTTCAACCTATACAAGGCTATGTGGAGAAAGTATGTAGAGATTGAAATGGAATTCTTGACACTATGTAGCTTTGGTTTCTCAAGTAATTAAAGAAATGCTCCAAGAATAAGGCCACCATCGATATATTTGTTCTTTTATGGACAAAAGAGTTTACATGTGAATTATCACTTTTTAATTGTTGACAAGTTTCTTACCTTTGTGCTGGTCAATTCTTTTTATGTAGATTTTGATAATATATATTTAGCTAAGATGCATTAGAGCATTGTAGTATAGTCGAAGGGGATGTTATAGATGAACATTTGTGTACTATTTGTAGCGAACATATCTCCAATTGTATTATTGGAAATTAAGGAAAATTTTGGCATTTGCTACGTAGCGAAGCACTAAAATGGCATGCGGGGACACGCACATGACTCACCCCCCCCCCCTCCATGAAAAAGTCCACAACATTATAACTCAAAAGCGAGCGGGAGTATCAGGGCAGTATATGGACTTGATGCAGGAGTAGATCGGTGTATTATAGACTAGGTGGAGGACAAGCTCACATAGGGCGACTCTCATATCTAGCTTGAAAAGATTATTTTTTAAAGTTTTAAACATTTCCTTGAGTAGTTCAATGACAAGTGTGTCATGCAATGGTTGATCTCATCACCTTGGAATTGATCATGTTCCAGCGTGATTTGATCAGGTAAACAACACGACCATCATCGTTGTCAAGGGCTTAATGAAGGATAAGTGGCAACACGGACGGGCTATCGTGTTGACATAGATGTCATGTTGAACTATACACGGACGCTGCCCCCGGGCCGGGCTCGGGCCTAGATTTTGAGCCCGAATGCCGGGTTGGGCTGGGCCCGGGCCCATCGTTTTCGCGTTTGTCTGAAGGTCGGGCTGGGCCTGCCCGGAGCCTAATGGGCTTTTACATGTTCGGGCCCGGCTTAGGCCCAGAAAACAGGCCCGATGGCCGGGCCGGGCCGGGCCCGGGCCTAGGTTTTTGCGTCGGGCTCGGCTAGGCCCGGCCAGAAGCTCGGCCCGGCCCGAGGTATGGCCAAGTATGTGTTGAACATTAAAAATATGGACGAAACGAGCATGTAAACATACTTTATTAGGTTATATATAGAGAGGATTTTTTCCCGTTGCAACGCACGGACATTTTTGCTAGTAATAATAAAGCAAACTGGGTTTCTTTCGTCCGTCGTGGCATTTTTTAGAAAAAGTCCCTCCATTTTAGAGAATTCAACCCGCAGTCCTGTTTTAAGTTAAACGAAGCGTTATTTTCATATTTTACACAAAAGTCCCTGTCTTTTCTTGAAATCAACCTGCGTCCGGGTTTAAGTCACAACCGAACCGTTATTTTATATTTTTTCGAACCCCCCCCCTGATGTTTTAGGTAATTCATCCGTGGATCATATTTAAGTTAAACAAATCCTTTTTAAAACCATCCATATCTTTTAAATCGTAACTCCGATTTGAACATGTTATATATGAAATTTGATTAGAAAAATATGTAGAATACGAATAAGAGATTATTTTTACCTGTTAAGTATTTTTAAATATTATTTTGGAATATATTTGAGTCAAACCAAATGATTTTCTAAATTATATATATCTTTTAAACCATAACTTCGATTTTAACATATTATATATGAAATTTTATTAGAAAAATGTGTGGAGTCTAAATATGATGTTAATTTTACCTGTTAAATATTTTTAAAATATTGTTATGGAAGCAAACTTATAATTTATAGTGCAAGATCCTTTTTTTCATACCGACGGTGATCTGGATTGCAAATAAATACCCCACTATAAGCATATACGGAAAATAAAACATCGATAACTACACGTGCATACCTCTGAAAATGTCGCAAGGGAAAACAACAGATTTCTCATCGCGAGAGTGAGAGAAAGCGAGCGACAGAGAGAGAGAGAGAGGGAGAGAGAGAGAGAGAGAGAGAGAGAGAGAGAGAGACGCCTTAGGATTAACTATATTCAACACACGTTTTTAGTTGTTTTGTGTGAACACCGAGGCCATCGCCGGCGAGGGTGAGAAGGAGGATAAGCGGCAACACAAATATGATGCCTCACAAAAATAAAAGAGATGGACCTATTGTGGTCTTGAGTGATGGTTGTTGAGTTAAGAGTGTGTGTTATGTTTTCTCTCCCGTTGCAACGCACGGGCTCTTTTGCTAGTATATATATATACTAGCACATATGCCCGTGCGTTGCAACGGGACAAAAAATTAACGTGTAGCTAAATTTTCTGAGAAATAGCTTCTAAACGTTGTTCGTTCGAGAAGCTACTACTCATTTTAAAGGGAGAAAAGAGGGAGTATCTAAATCTAAATACATATAATGTGTTGGAAGTGCCCTTAGCCAAATCTGTATTTAATATCTCTATGCACTATTTTTTTCTTTCATTAAAATCTAGGAGATTTCATCTCGGCATGTCATGAACTCATGAATCCATATAATTTTTCCCAAAACCGGTGCACACAAATTTGATTGCTTTCTGCCTCCATGCCTCCTCGTCTGGTTAATGATTCTCAAACCAGCTTGCTGATTACGTAGCAAGTTAAGACGTATATCAACCGACACGATTCGATGTAAGAAAGCAAGGTGGGGTTATTTAAGTTTTTTTTTTTTTTGAGGGAAAG